>NC_056729.1:1180562617-1180862617 GCF_019279795.1 Protopterus annectens | reverse complement strand
GTGGCTCCAGACCCATCCAAGGTAGAGACATCCGCAGGTTCCACAATTGAAGCATCTCATGGCATACCGAACTCCGAATGGGTCTCAGTAGAGGTCTGCGAATCTGAAGTAGCGGTGTATCAAGGGCTGCGAAAGCACCACACTGAGTACCGGCGAACTGGAAACTGGCTTAGGAGAAGCGTCGTCGGCAGCTTTGGACCTAGGCAGCCTGTCTCTGTCTATCTTTGCGTTTTTTTGGATTGTCGGTAGTTGGATGACTTACCAAAGACATATCTGGACAATTGAACTGAGTATCAAAACATTTAGAAGTGAACATATACCGATGACGGATAGTTCATGGTTTAAATAAGGCACAAAACTGATATCTGGGTATATCAATGATATCTGAAGACTGGGGTAATGACGTTGGCTGCATGTTTTATACCCCTGACGTCATGGAGGAGGAGACAGCAACCGACACAGGACCCAAGACTTTGTTAATCAGGCCGACTGAGGGCTACTGCAAGCAGATAACCCAAATGTGCAAGCAGATAACCCAAATGTGATGACTGCAACAGTGAAACATGAAGAACATCAGTGTGGAGAAGCGCTCATCCTATAGAAAGGTAATGGGAAGCGCTAGCGCAACAGCTAAGCTTAATAAAAAAAAAAATCCAAAAGAAGAATGCGGTTATGCAAGAACATAACTAATAAGCAAGAGGAACATTCAACCCTACTACTGTGTGACCTGGAGTGAGCAAACATAGCTAGCATATTTAAGGAAGCAATTCATTAGACCTACACTGATAAAACTATTAAGAATAGCTAAGCCATTTCTTTGTAAATAATACGTCTCAGACAATTTTCAATGCAAATGAAGCTCATGGTTTCCACAAGATGGGTTTCAAAAAGCAACAGAAAAAGACAATAGAGTTGCTGCAGTTATAGCTATTGGCTATAATACTGCTGTTAGAATCTGTTTATGGGTGTTACTAAGGTTGAGTGCACTAAAAGCTCTGCTGGTCATAAAAAGAAGTTATGTACTCACCATAACGTTCCATCTGAGTAGGTACTTCATTTGTCTGCAACCTGTGGGTATTGGATCCGAGCCAGCAGCTTCACAAGCTACAAGATCCGAGCTCCTAGCTCCTCCCCCTACCCATAATCCCCTGCCACTAACTGTATTACCTCAGATCGATTCTGCCCAATCTAAGTCATAACCTCGACAGAGGTATACTGAAGACCTAACCTCAAGGCAGCAAAATTTCAGGTGACCAGAAGAAAACCCAAGAAAAGGTTAGGGGGATGGTAGGGGGGGATGGTTGCAGACAAAGTACCTACTCAGATGGAAAGTTATGGTGAGTACATAACTTCTTTATCTGAAGTAGTTACTTCATTTGCTCTGCAACCTCTGGGACAGCGTCCCCAGCTACCTAGACAATAACCTGGGTGGCCTTATGGAAGGATATTCCAAAGCACCGCGGAGCCAAAGGAAGCCCTACTTCTTGATATCATATCCAGTTTATAATGAGAAATGAACGTATGAGAAGAGGACCAGGTAGCTGCTGAACATATATCGTCCAAGGGAACCCTGGACCAGAAAGCTGCTGAGGTGGTGATGGACCGGGTAGAATGAGCGTGTATTCCCATAGGAGCTGGTTTGCCTGAAGATACATCCAATTTGCTAGGGTCACTTTAGAAATGGCCCTTCCCCTGACTGACTTTGCAAAGGACACGAACAACTGATCAGACTTGCGAAAATCCTTAGTTCTGTGCAAGTAAAAACGTAGTTGCCTGTGTACGTCCAGTTTGTGCAATATGTACTCCCCCTTATTCTGAAAATTTGGAAAGAACACGGGCAAACTGATTGATTGATATTAGATTCTGAAGCCACCTTAGGTAAGAAAGACGGGTTAGTCCTGAGAGACACTCTATCCCTGTGAAAAATGAGATAAGGGGGTTTCATACACAGTGCTTGGAGATCCAAAACCCTCTTGGCAGAAGTAATAGCGACCAAAAAAGGCATTTTCCAGGACAAGAATTTTAAAGGAATAGAGGCTGCAGGCTCAAAGGGTGGACTCTTCAGTGCTTGCAAAACTAGTGTCAAATCCCATGGGGGCACCACCGTTTTCACAGGAGGCTTCAAGAGAAAGATGCCTCACAAGAAAGTTTTGCATAACTTTGTGGATGCCAATGACCCTAGTCCATCTCCCACATGAAAATGGGAAATGGCTGCTAACTGCACCTTAACCGTAGAAGCACTTGCTCCCTGCCGAAAAATCAGCGACAGGAAGTCCAAGATTGTCGGAAGAGGAACTGTAAAAGGATCCAGGCCCTTGTCTGTTGCCCAGATGGAAAAACGTTTCCACTTGCTATTATATATTTTCCTGGTAGCCGGCTTATGAGCCGCTACTAGAATGGCCTTCACTGGTGATGAGATACCAGGAGTCCTTGCCATCAGTGGAACTGGATCAACCAAGCCACAAGCTAAAGGTTTACCAGGTTCGGGGTTTGACATCCTGCGGGATGTGAAATCGGGTCTGAATGGGTTCCAGTATCCAAGGGGGAGTTAAACTGTGAGACCGCAGGTATGGGAACCAGATCTGGCGAGGCCAGAATAGGGCTATGAGGATAACTTTGCTCCCCAAACGAGAGGCTTTCTGTACGAACCTGGTGGTCATAAGCGGACGGGGAGGGTAAGCATAAAGAAGACCGGGAGGCCAAGCATGAACTAGAGCGTCTCTGGGAGTCTTCCCCCACGGGGGGGGGGGGGGGGGTATTGCGAAGTACTCACTGCATTTTGTGTTTAATGGAGAAGCAAAAAGATTGCAGCGAGGCCAACCCCACTTGCATAAGATCTGATTCGCAACTGATGGATTGAGAGACCACTCATACGGAGTGAGAATTATCTGACTCAGTTTGTCCGCTAAAATGTTGGACCGTCCCGGAATGTGCGTTGCTACTAGAAAGCGGTTGGTGGATATCACTCATTCCCACACTCTCATAGCTTCTCGACAAAGGGGATAAGACCTGGTTCCTCCCTGTTTGTTTATGTACCAGACTACCGACATATTGTCTGTCTGGATTGCAATAGTCCCCAGATGTAGAAGGTCGTGGAGAGCTTGCAACGCTAGAAGCACCGCCCTCATGTCTAGGACATTGATATGCAGAGCGGTCTCTAGGAAGTCCACATGCCTTGGACGGTTCTGCCTGAACAGTGCCCCCCCCCCACCCGAGGCGAGAAGCATCTGTGGTCAACGTGGCTTGGGGCGGGGGAATCACAAAGGGTTCTCCCTTGCCTCAGCTCTCGAGAGTGAAGCCACCAAAGAAGGGAGTCTCTGCAAACTCTGCTCAGTGGGATCAGAGAGCTTAACGGGTGGAGTAATAGCGACCACTGAACCTGGAGGGTCCATTGTAAAATCCGCATTCGCAGGCGTGCATGAAGAGATAGACCGATTGCCGCTGCCATAGACCCTAGTGCCCTCAGGACTAACTCCGCCACAGGAGCCTGGCTCTGAAGAAGAGTAAGCACCTGAAGTGACAAGCTGCTCAGCCTGTCAGACGTCAGAAAGGCTTGAGAAGTACGGGTATCCAATCTGGCCCCTATGAACTCTAATACTTGTACGGGGCGAAGGAAGGATTTTTGAAGATTCACTGATATGCCTAGACTCTGGGCAAGAGTCAGAGTGTAATCTCTTGCAACGCAGAGTTGATGCCTGTTGGCGGCAGGAAGGAGCCAGTCATCTAGGTACGGGAAGACCTGAATGCCCTGAAGTCTCAGGTGGGCTGCAACCACTGCCATGACCTTGGTGAACACCCTGGGGGCTTAGTTGAGGCCAAATGGAAGAACCATGAAGTGATGATGACTGGCTCCCAGCCTGAAGCTGAGAAACCTTCTGGATCGTCTGTCCATCAATATGTGGTAGTACGCATCCTTGAGGTCTATAGAGCACATCCAGCCGTTCTCCTGCAGCAAGGGGAAAATTGATTGAAGTGTGACCATCCGGAATTTTTCCTTGGGGATGAACAGGTTCAGAGCGGACAAGTCTAGGATGGGTCTTAGGTCCCCCATCTTCTTTGGCACTAAAAATAACCTGGAGTAATAACCCAATTCAGACTGATCTGGGGGGACGGGCTGGATGGCTCTTTTTCTTAGTAACCTCGAAACCTCCGAAGCCGCTGCCTCCCTCTGATCGGGTGGAACATCGGGGAGGCGTCTGCTTGTAGGGGGAAGGCTTAGGAAGGGAATGGAGTAACCTCTGGATATGATCCGGAGCACCCATCGATCTGTTGTATTGGACTCCCAATTTGACAGATGCTCCGTCAACCGCCCCCCGACTGCCTCCAGAGATGGACAGTCTGGTAAGCCCTCAGGGCTGCTGCGTGGGTCTGTCCGAGAAAGGCTCTCTAGACCCGAAATTACGCTGCCCCCCTCTGCCTCTGGGCTGGCATCCACCTTGTCCTCCTCTGCCTCTGGAGGACGAGGGTTCTGAAGCTGGATGGGATTGCTGAGACTTGTGGAACCACAACTTCTTTTGTCCCCTCCGATTCCTTGAGAAGGATCGTTGGGGATTAGAGAAGCGGACCCCGATGGCAGACAGCGTCTTCCCGTCCTTCTCGCTTTGGACCAGCGTTTCGCGAATGGTCTTGCCAAAAAGCGAAGACCTGTCAAAGGGCACATTCGCGAAGGACGCCTTGAAGGGTTCTGCGAAATCACAAAGGCGGAGCCAGGCGTGATGTCGCAAGACGACCCCGGCTCCACTGGTGCTCGCGGCTCCCTCCGTTGCATGAGAGAGTAGCCGCATGGACGTGTTAGAAATGGATTTTAGAGTGGCCATACGAGTCGAAAACACCTGCTTGTCCCCGACCGACATGGACTCTGAGGGGGGGGGGCTGCAGCATATTCCTTAATCAAGTCTCTCTGTAGCCTAATGGTATGTGCCATATAATTCAGCGCCCTCACTGAGAAGGTCGCTGAAGCAAACATCTGCTTCCCAATGCGGTCCAGCGCCCGAGATTCCTTATCTGGCGGGTGGACCAAAGAACTCTCTTGGGCGAGTTCTCTCTTTGTGGCAGCCGCCACCAACATGGCATCGACTGGAGACCCCTTGGCCCACGACTGTCTATCTGATGGGGGGCTAAGGACTTTGTCGGGCTGTCTCGGGATTGGCTCTACGGTGTTGGGCTCCTTCCATGCCCTGGTAGTAATAAGGCCTACCAGGGGGTCAGCCGGAGGGGACACCCAGGAGGTACACGGGCCTGCCTCAAATGCCTCCAGGAAGACAGATTCGTCCACGGAAGGTTTTTCGGCAGACCACCCCCCCCCTCTAATACGCAACATCTCCATGATGTCTCCGAAGGAGACATCCTCGGGGGGTGACCTTGGGGAACCTTCACTTTCATCCAAATCCGTGTCTGTGGTGATGGACTCAGGGGAGTCCAGGCGCCTCCTTTTACACCTCCGTTTATGAGGGACCTCCTCGGTGGGACTGTTCAAGGAGGGCTCATCAATGGCTTCCTGTTCCTCCACGGGAACAGGCTGGAGGGCTTGAGCAGGCTGTCCCAATGAACGGATGACGGAGGATAGACCCATATGCAGCAGGGGTGCGGGAGGATCCGAAGCCCGGACCAGGGACCTGGAGGATCTTGACAGCACCCTCTCCACTACCTCAAAAGCCGAAGGAGAACTACTCTCCCCAGGCTCCGAGAGCAATCTCCTCGGCTCCGAGGTAGGGACCGGAGTCAGAGCCGATGCGGTCGGATCCGAGAGAGAAGTGTGCTCCAACCTCAGCGGCACTGAAGACACATCATCTCCCCAGGATCCGACGCTAGGCCCCGAGAACTCAGATCCGAAACACTCAAGGGCATGGTCGGCGAAGAGACCGGAGCTATCAGTGCCGACGAAACCCCGGCTCCGAAAGGGCCTGGATCCGATGACTCCAAAACCCGAAAACGGGTTGGAGAAGGAGTGATCGGAGCAAAGACAGAGGCCGCACTCCCTCCCTGAGGGAGGGGAGGCAAGAGCACCCCCATCTGCATTTAAGTCTGCAGGAATCGTCACATCATCCGATCCATATCGGCGTCGATGAGGTTCCTGGTTGACCTAGATGAAGTCATCGAGGCAGACCGGGAGGGTCGCCTCGATGACCCCGAGGGAGACCGGTACTCTTCCTCCAGCTCCGGCGAAAAATGAGGCGAACAGAGCAGAGAGGGGGAGGATCCGGAAACCCTCGAGGGAGAGCTAGCTAGCTTAGATGGCGGGTCTGAGGGTTGAGTCTCAGCCAGCCTTTTATGAGACCTATGTCTCTCCTTATCCTTGTGCCTCTTCTCTATAGAGGAAGAGGCACCAGAGTCCCCCGAACTCAAGCCCGAAGCGGGAGGTTGAGTCCCCGGTTGAGCAGAGAGAACAGAAGGCACTGGGGCTGTGAAGACTCTCTCCTTAGCGGGAGAGGAAGAAGCAGCTGAATCCTGGGGAAGCAAGACCGCCAGGATTAGCTTATTCTTCCTGTCCCTGAGTGCCCGGGGGTTAAAGGCTGACCAGATTTGGCAGTCTGTTGATAAATGAGCCACCCCCAGGCATAAAACGCACTGAGTGTGGCCATCAGCAGGGGAAAGCTTATGGCCACACTCAGTACATTTTGAAAAAATGGCCTTGGGCCCTTCAGCCATTCTCTACCACAACGCACGCACACCCAAACACTAAGTGGGGAAGGGGGGACACAGAAAACTAACATTACACAAAAAAAAGGGAAACTATTTAACAAACTATACTGGCTATGGGTTTCTGAACACACACACACCACAATCAACACTAAGAAAAGAGGAACAATCTCACCAGTCAGCTAAGGAGCTCTTCAAACAGTAGTTGTCTAAAGCCGCGGCAAAAACGATCTGAGGTAATACAGTTAGTGGCAGGGGATTATGGGTAGGGGGGAGGAGCTAGGAGCTCGGATCTTGTAGCTTGTGAAGCTGCCGGCTCAGATCCGAGATCTGATCCGATACCCACAGGTTGCAGAGCAAATGAAGTAACTACTTCAGATCTGTTAATATTCCCATGGCTGTGGGAATGTGACTAATGTAATTAGGGTGCCACTTGGCTAATATGCAGACACTTTTAAAAGAAGAGATTTAATTTGCTGTAAACACAGAACACTTTGATTAACAAAGGTGGATGTTGCTGCTGGAAATGTGCCATTCTGTCCATGATATGGGAGTCTGTGCAAGGATGTATATACGAATGGACCCAAAATGGGTCACAGTGGTTAGATTCTTACTCCCCCTTATTTGAAACTGAACAAATATTTTAGACTCCAGAAGAGCAACTCACTATGGAAGACAGGTATGGCCGCAGACGATGAAACATGACACAATTTAAAGAGTGACTTTTCTGTGGGGAAGGAGTTTAAAACAGATACAGAGCATGGACTGGTGTAAGTAAACTGGTTGTACCAGTCTCAAAACAGTATTTTTTTTAGAAGGGACATTAAAACAGAGGATTTTAGGATGAGCTTACAGTCACCACACAGGCAGAAAAGAAGTGTTCCTGTGCCCATCAAGTAACTGTACCGTACACTGAAGGGTGTGTGTGTAGATGTAGTAGATATTTAGAGAGTTGACAGAATTCACTGAAACCTACGGAATCACCCCCCCCCCCAACACTGAGTGAAGTAAGGGAACAACAAATATTCAGATGACAAGAATGCAGGAAAGAGGGACAGGACTAGTAGCTTCCCTAAAGGGTCTTGTTTTAGTTTAGCCAGAATAAGCTCAGAGTAAAAGTGATTTCTCCTCCTGGGGAGAAATAGACAGAGGAGATAACAAAATGCAAGGGGCAGACTTGTCAGCATTATTACCATACCTAACTGTGTACCTCCAAAAACTTGAGATAATGCAGAACTGTATAAAATATGAAAAATAGCTATGACTGGTGGTGGGTGTGGTCTGTGTTTTAACATATTAAGTCAAGACTCTGCGTATCCCACACAGTGACACTGGTTTGATACAAGGTATAGGACATATTGCCTTATTAGTGGTCAAACACTATCAAGCGTCGGTTTTATAATATATAAACTGGGTGTTAAAGACATTCTAAGAACATTAGCCTTTAAATGACAGAAATAAACACTTCCTGGAATGTTAATGGGCTGTTGGATGAGGGGAAAAAGGCAAAGGTTCTAGCATATGTGACAAAAAGTGAGGCATCAATGCCAATGTTCCAAGAAACATATATAAATGGTAAAGAGCATAAAAGGTTAATTAATTAGTGAAAGCAGACATGAAGGATTTTATGCAGGTCTGGATAACTACAGGAGAAGAGCTGTGTTACAATTAATAAGTAAATAATCTAGTCTGAAGAGCACTAAAGAAAGAGGAGACAGTCAGGGAACGTTTATAGCTATAAACCATGTATAAATACACTTGCCCATTCAATGCATCAATTCCAATGCCCTGGACCAGCTCTTTCTTACCCCCACTAGAGGTAGCAACATCATTGACATGGTCATTATTAACATGGACAACAGCTGCTCTACACCTACAGTCAAATCCTCCCTGATTAGATCTGACCACAAACTAATCACCTTGGAAAGTACAGTTGTGTACACTTAATGTAGATGCTCAAGTGTATTCACTGTTGCAGTCATCACATTTGGGTTATCCTGCCAGGGGTAGCACTCAGTCAGCCCGAATACCAGAGGCTTGGTATTTCTGCGTCAGTTGTTGTCGCTCCACGACTGACGTCAGGTTGTCAGCGGTATAAAATCAGGCAGCCAACGCCATTACATCAGTTTTTCTTGCCCCAACTGTCAGGAGCCCCCAAACAGGGAGCTAGGTTATGGTGAAAGAACACCACCAGTAGAAAGTAAATACAAAAATTCCCTGTAAGGAGATAGGAAGAGACAGAGTGAGAGACACAAGGGGGATGGAGGGGGGGGAAAAGTACAGTTTTGTACCTACCATAAATGTAGATGTCCGAACAGGATAGCATCTGCAGTCATAACAAATGGGTTGTCCTGTCATCAGGCAGCCCTTCGGTCGGCCAGATTCCAAAGTCTGGGTCCGGCTTCGGCTGATGTCGCACTTCACCCGACGTCATCTCTGCTGGTCTTCGGGTATAAAGGCATCAGCCGACGCCATTTTCCTCAGTGTTTCTTGCCCCAGATGCCAGTTGCCCTCTAGGAAAGCTAAATTTTGGATAAATGCCAATGTTTCCAAAATAGTAGAAGGCAAACACAAAAATAAGCATGTATGTACATATATACAAACAAATACACCATAAGAGACTCCCCCCCAGCTAGCTATTAGGAGGGTAAATACTCTAGGAGTACCACAGAGGGGAAGGAGGGTGGGTAATCCTGACTGCAGATGCTATCCTGTTCGGACATCTACATTTATGGTAGGTACAAAACTGTACTATGTCCTTCAAGGATGCATCTGCAGTCATAACAAATGGGTAGAATACCATAGCCAAACTAGGGGAGGAGGAAGAAGAATTATGGTGTAGTTAGGATCCCTTGCAATACAGCAGTGGCAAACCCTGCTCGGGATCTAAAGTATAGAGGTAAATTATAATGCTTGGCAAATGTATGCATGGAGGTCCAAGTAGCCGCCTCAATAATGTCCTTGGTTGCCACTCCTCGTAAGAAAGCTGTGGTAGTGGCTGTAGCCCTTGTAGAATGAGGTCTTATGTTCTGTGGAACTGGTTTTCCATGGTAGGAGTAACAGAATCTTATGCAATTTCCTATCCATTTGGAGATTGTCTGTTTGGAAATTGCTTTTCCTTCCCTTCCTGTTGCATAGGCTACTAAGAGCTGGTCAGTTTTTCTGTTACTTTTGGTTCTGTCCAGGTAGTAGCGTAACTGTCTATGTACATCCAAGGTATGCAGCAGCCTTTCCCCTGTTCTGTGGATTGGGAAAGAAGGTAGGTAGGTGGATTGCCTGGTTTAAAGACACTCTGGATACCACCTTAGGCATAAATGTAGGATTAGTTCTCATGGACACTCTATCTTGATGGAAGATTAGGAAGGGTTGTACTGCCATTAAGGCCTGTAGTTCCGAAACCCTCCTTGCTGAAGTAATTGCCAGTAGGAAAGCAGTTTTCCATGATAGGTGTTGAAGATCTGCTGTTGCTGCTGGTTCAAATGGAGGGAGTGTCAATTTTTCTAGCACAAAGTTCAAGTCCCATGCTGGTAATGGTGGCTTCCTAGGAGGTTTTACATTCTTGATCCCTCTGAGGAATTGCCTGAGTAGAGGATGCGAAAAGACAGGTGGATCGAAGCTGTATTCTGCGGAAATAGCTGATGCATGTATCTTGATGGAGGAATAGGACAGGCCCGTATGTAGAAGCTCTGCCAAGTACTCCAGGATGTTAGCAATATCTATGTTCGAGACATCTTTTCCTCTTTCAGTACTCCAAATGACAAACCTTTTCCATTTTCCTGCATAGTTCCTTCTTGTTGAAGGTCTGCGGGCTTCAAGGATAATGTCTTTAACCCTTTGGGATAAGTCTGGGTTAGTTGCTGTTATGTGATGTTCCAGGCAGTCAGTTGCAAGGTTTTAGGTTTGGGTGCATGATGTTGTAGTTGTTCTGAGTTAACATCAAAGGCATCAGGGGTATTGGCCACATTCTCCCCTGAGACATGCTCCTCAGCAAAGGATACCAGTGTTGTCTTGGCCAATTCGGAGCTATCAGAATTATCCTTGGGCGTTCCTCTTTGATTTTCAGTAGTACCTTGTGCATCAAAGGAAGAGGTGGAAATGCATATGCTGTCAGGCCTTTCCAACTGAAGGATAGAGAGTCCACCTTCCATGCTAGTGGGTGGCATGTCCTTGTGCAGAATTTTTTGAGCTGGTGATTGAGTGGGGATGCGAATAGGTCTATTTGTGGCATTCCCCATTTCTTTGTGATGGCCTTGAAGATGTCCGGGTGTAGCATCCATTCATGAGCATCCGAGGTGGTTCTGCTTAACATGTCTGCTAGGGTGTTTTCTTTTCCCGGCACAAATATTGCCTGTAACTGGATGTTGTATCTCAGAGCCATATTCCAAAGGTCCAGAGTCATTCTGCATAGGGGTATGAATGAGTGCCTCCCTGTTTGTTGATGTACCACATGACTGTGGTGTTGTCTGTCCTTATCATTAAATGGCCTTCTTTGAGGAATGGTTTGAATTTCTGGATTGCTAGTTTTACTGCCAGCATTTCTTTTTGGTTTATGTGCAGGTGCAGCTGGTCTGGAGTCCACAATCCTTGTATGCACTTGTCCAACATGTGCGCCCCAGCCTAGGTCTGAGGCGTCCGTTGTGATGGTTTGGTTTGCTTGAAAGTTGTGGAAGGGCAAGCCTGGGTTTGACTGGCATGCTTGAGCCCACCATAGGAACTCTTGTTTCAGGCATGGGATTAGTGGGATTTCGGTTTCTAAGCTGTGCCTGTGTTGAGACCATAAATTCTTTAGGTACCACTGTAGTTTTCTCATATGCAGTCTGGCATGGGGGACCAGGATTATGCATGATGCCATGAAGCCCAAGGCCTGTAGTACTTTTCTTGCTGTTAGCTTGTGCTGCTTTGCTAATGCCAAGAAGTAAAGAGGGAGTTGTGCTTGTTTTTCTGCAGTTAGGAATGCCATTTGTTTTACTGTGTCCAATTCCGCACCCAAGAAAGTTCTTGTCTGGGATGGTATCAGTCTTGACTTTTTTAAATTGCCTGTGTATCCCAGGGCTTGTAGTAAGCAAATGACTCTTTGTAAATCTGTTGTCAGCTTGCTTTTGTTGTCCGCTTGTAACAGGCAGTCGTCCAGGTATGGATAAATTTGGATTCCCTGTAGCCTGCAATGAGCGATTACTGATGCCAGGCATTTTGTGAATACTCTGTACAGTAGATAAGCCAAAGGGCAATGCTGAGAATTGATAATGCTCTGATCCTGCAAGAAATCTGAGGTATCTTCTGCAATTTGGTCGTATGGGGACGTGCAGGTATGCCTCCTTGAGATCTAGAGTTACCAGCCAACACTCCTTGCCCAGCATGGGAAGAAGTTGCTGTAGGGTCAGCATTTTGAATTTTGGTACAATGATGTATGTGTTTAAGACGGACAGGTCGAGAATAGGTCTCCAACTTTTCTCTTTTCTTGGTACTAGGAAGAGTCTGGAGTAGAATCCTTTGCCCTGTTGTGTTATTGGTACTCTTTCCGCAGCTCTCATCTTTGTTAATTGAGCTATCTGCTTTAGAGCTTCTGTTTTTTGATTTGGAGGTAGGTTTGGCATTCCTCTTTTTACCGGTAAGGTGTGGAAGTGGAACCTGTAGCCTTGGTCTATGGTTTGCAAAATCCACTTGTCTTTTGTGATATAGTGCCAATTTTTCGAAAATAAGGCTAACTTTCCGCCTAAAGGTGCTGCTATTTGCTCCCTGGTAGGCGGTGTCAGAGTCAAGTCACTGTGATTGTCCTGTTGCAGTGGCAGTGGTTGTGTCTGTGCCTCTCTGGTTATTGCCTTGCCACTGGCGTCCTCTATAGGCACCTCCTCTGGATTGATTTCTGCCTCTAGAGCATCTATTCCTGCCTCTTTGAGATTTTGAGGAGTCTGGAAAGGACCAATTTTTGGCAGGCCAGTTCCTGCTAAACCTTGGGGGCTGAACCTGTAAGAAATCCTTAACTGTTTGTACAGATTTTGCCTTCTCCTCCATTTTCTTCATTACTTGCTGAGCAGGTGTACCAAATAGACTGGCCTTATCCATAGGAGCATCTAACAGCTTTGCTTTAACATGATCCGGCAAAACCTGTTCCTTCAACCATGCATGCCTTCTTATCACTGTGCCAGTCATGGCTGATCTAAATGAAGCCTCCAGTGCATCATAGCCACATTTTAAAGAATGGTTACTAACCTGCTGAATGTTATTCACCATTTCTAAAACATATTTCTTATCTAAGGAGTCATCAGAGGACAGCTTCTTAGTTAACTGATCAAGCATAAACTCTTGGTATTGGATCATGTGAAACTGACAGTTTAAAGCTCTAGCTGAGAGAGTAGCAGAGGTGTAAACTTTTTTCCCCATCTCTCTAAGGACCTGCATTCCCTTTCAGAAGGGAGAGGGTTTTGCTGAGGTCGAAGCTACTGCCTTAGGCCCCTGGGATGTAGTCTCGGGATCTGCAAGAGGGGCCTTGTATAGGTGGTGATGAGTGTCTGGCACCCTGTAAAATCTATCTGGTTTGGCAGGGGCTGGAGGTAAAGTATCAGGAGCAGTGCAAACATCATTAAATGCATCATCCACAACAGGCAGAACTGGAGGTATAGCTAAGGGCCTATGTTGTGGTAAGTGCAGAAAGGTCCTAAGCCTTTTTCTTGAATCTGAGAAATCTTGTCCCTGCCATTGGAATTGTTCTCTCATGGCATGTAAGGTTTCCCCAAAGGAAAATTCCTCTGGTGGAGAGGCAGATGGAATGGATTCTTCAGCATCGGAATCTTCATAAGTAGAAAAAGGAGCCTCTGGCTGATCTGTAATGTCTGAGTCATCCGAAGAATCAGAGGACACTGGCTCGGGGGGCTCTGCTCTAGGTCTCTTTTCTGGAGGCTGAGAGGCCCTGTCTGGGTGAGATTGGGATCCCCTAATTAAGGAGATTAAATCCTCTGCCAGAGTAAGCATTTGTGAACTAGAAGTGGGCCTATGGTGAGGGGGTCTTAACAGGCACTGATTTAACAGTTTTGGCTGCTTTAGCCCTGGCAAAGGCCTTTATAGACATGGCTGTAGGAGGCCTAGCAGCACCACGTGCTGGGGTAGAGACATCCAAAGGGATGGTGTCTGATAATTCACTAGGAACCACAGTAGTAGGCAAAACTTCAGAGGCCGATTCAACTAAGGTAGCAGGAGCCTCAGTAGTAGTCATGGATTCGGCTGAAGATTGACCCGTTTTCTCGGTTTTAGCCGAAACCGAGACACTCGCGGCTTGCTTAACCGTGGTTTCGGCCGAAACCGCGGAGCGCGAGAGTTGGTCTTTTTCTTTGCGTTTTTTAACAATTTGGGTAGTCGGAGGATCCGACGGCATAATGTACGCAAAATCTGAGCCGAAAAACTGTTCAGCAAACTCCGACCGACGCCTATGCGTTCGTCGGTTGAAGGAAGCACAGGCTAAACAGGCTGCTACGTCGTGGTCTGGGCCTAAACAAGGTAGGCAGTAAGAGTGGAAATTTTTATGAGGTATTTGTTTCCCACAAGTTAAACAGTTATTTACTTTTTCTGACATCGGCTGAGGCAAGAAAGAGTCCCCAACGGGGTACTTAGCTTTTAGAAGTCTTGAGTAGTATTCGGTAGTAGTAATCTCTGGATCTGACCGACCGGCACTTGCGAACAGCTTCTGCTTCAGGCGCCACGCGGCAAGAAAGACTGAGGAAAATGGTGTCGGCTGATGCCTTTATACCCGAAGACCAGCAGAGGTGACGTCGGGTGAAGTGCGACATCAGCCGAAGCCGGACCCAGACTTTGGAATCCGGCCGACCGAAGGGCTGCCTGACGACAGGACAACCCATTTGTTATGACTGCAGATGCATCCTTGAAGGACATCCGGGACTGCAACAGTGAATACACTCGAACATCTACATTTATGGTAAGTGCACACAGCTGTACTATGTTCTTCATGTTTCACTGTTGCAGTCATCACATTATGGTTGATTCCCAAAGCTGAAGAAAAGGGTGGAGGCAGTCAAGTTGTTTGGGGCTGGCTAGGATGACCTGCTAGACTGTGATGACAAAGCCTGCCATGGATTTGGAGAAGATAGGCATTACCACCTGCCTTTCTACAAATTCAGGGCAGGCTTTGTCACCACAGTCTTGCAGGCCATCCTAGCCTTGTTGCAGCCTCCAGGAAGTCCCTGGTGGAGACCCCTCTGAGAAAAGCTGCAGAGGTGAAGGTTCTCTGGTGGAATGTGTCCTGACCCCTTTTGGGGGCGGTTTCCTGTGCTGTATGTAGCAGAAATGGATGCAGTGTGCTATCCACTTGGAGACTGTTTGGATATGGCTTTGCCCTATGCCTCTGCTGAACAGCTAGCATCTCTTTTTGGTTGATGTGCCGATGTATTTGATTTGGGCTCCTGCCGTCCAGGTGTGCACCCCTGGCATAGTCTGATGCATCTGTGGTGAGGGCCTGGGCGGCATGGGGTTGTGAGACGGGAAGTCCCTTGTTGCGGTCGCATGCTGCTGCCCACCAAAAAAAAAAATCTTTCCTTAGACAAGGTATCATTCGTATGATAGTCTCCAGGTCTTGAGTGTGTCGACACCAAAGGCTTTTTAGGTACCACTGTAGTTTCCTCATATGTAGTCTGGCATATGGAATGAGTAGAATGTAGGAGGCCATGAACCCTACAGCTTGCAGGATTTTCATTGCAGATAACTGGGTTCTGGTGGCTAGTTGAGAGAAGTAGCCTCTGAGGTAGACTTGTTTTTCTGGAGTAACGAAAGTCATCTGGGATGCTGTGTCCAGGCTTGCTTCCAGGAATACAATTTTTTGTGTGGGTACTAGTTTTGATTTCTTTTCGTTGACAGTATACCCCAAAAATGTCAGTAGGTCCTTTACAAAGGTCACGTGCTGTAACAGCTTTTCCTGTCTGCCTGAATCAGGTAATCGTCTAAGTAGGGGTAAATCTGAATATTTCTTTGTCTGCAAAAAGCAATGGCTGGAGCCAGGCATTTTGTGAAAACTCTGGGAGCAGTGGATAAGTCAAAGGGAAGCACAGAGAACTGAAAGTGCATAGATCCTGCCCCGAAACGTAGATATTTCCTGCAAGATTCTCTGATTGGGATGTGTAGGTAGGCCTCTATTAGGTCTAGGGTGGCTAACCAAACATCCTTGGAAAGCATAGGAAGAAGCTGCTGGAGGGTGAGCATTCTGAATTTTGGTATCACCAGAAAGGTGTTTAAGAATGGATAGATTGAGGATTGGGTGCCAGGTGTCCTCTTTTCTGGGTACCAGGAAGAGTCTTGAATAAAAACCTTGACCTATCTGGTCTGCAGGAACATGATGCATTGCCGTCATGGACAGCAGGGAAAGGACTTGCTTTTTGTCCTCTGCTCACTGGTTTGGAGAAAGATCTGGGAACCCTTATGGGGATGGCAGTGTGGGGAAATAAAATTTGAATTCCTGGGACACTTTGTTGAGGACCCATCAGTCGTTGGTAACAGAGGCCCAGTTGTTTGCATGGAAGGAGAGTTTTCCTCCTAGGGCACAAGCAGGTGGGCAGAGGTAAGGGGTGGAGGTGTAAAGTCACTGAGTTCTTACCATAAGGGGGTGGCTTAGCACTCCCTGTTTTTGAAGAGGAGGAACTCCATTGCTTAGATCTCTGCATTCCCTGGGGCTGCTTCCTGGGGGGGGGGGGGGGCTGGGCTGAGTTGGCCTGGAGGGGGCAGGAAAGGACCGATGCTTGGAGGGGTAATGCCTACTGAACCTCGGAGGCTGGACCTATAAGTCTTAAACTGTCTGCACAGATTTAGCTTTTTCTTCCATCTTTTTTAAGACCTCTTCTGCCTTGGTGCCAAACAAATTATCTTTGTTCAATGGTGCATCCAATAATGTTGATTTGAGATGGTCTGGCAAGGTCTGTTCCTTAAGCCAAGCATGCCTTCTAAGGCCTGAACCAGTGACTGCTGCCCTGCAAAATGCTTGTAGGGCATCAAAGCCACATTGCAAGGTGTGCTTAGTAACTTGGCTTGCAGAATGCATAAGCTCTTGTAAGTCTATTTTCTGCACAAGCAGGAAAGGAAGACATTTTTTGTTTGAGGAGTTCCATGGTATCCTGCTGATATTTCAGCATGTGGAACTGACAATTTAATGCTCTAATAGCAAGAGTAGCAGTGGTGTATACTTTTTTTTATCCTGTATAAAGCTCGGGAATCCCTGTCCGAGGGGGTGGGATTCTTAGCGGAGGTTGCTTTCATTCCTTTAGGCCCTTGAGAGATGACCTCTGGGTCAGCAGTAGGATTTTTGAAAAGGAATTTGAGAGAGTCAGGGACTCTGTAGTACCCGTCAGGTTTCCTGGGAGCAGGAGGAAGGGTGTCAGGAGTCAAACTGGATTCCTTAAAAACATGATCAACAACATCCAGGACAGGAGAAATGGCCAAAGGTCTGTGCTGTGGTAAATCTAAGAATTCCCAGAGTCTCTTTTTTGACTGAGAATAGTCCTGACATTCCCCATAGGAAATGCTCCCTTAAAGTGTGAAGGGTTTCACCAAATGAAAAATCAGCACTTGGAGAGGCAGAAGGAAGGCATTCCACTGCAACAGAATCCTCATAAGCAGAGAGGGGTTGCATGTCTTCATATTCAGAAGCATCAGAGTCATCGGACTCATGTTCAGATAAAACTACTGGGGACAAGTCTCTCTTCCATTTGGAAGGGGTAGACTGGCTTCCCCTAATAAGCACAATAAGGTCTTCCAGTATTTTAAGCATTTGAGACTGAGGCAAGGAAGCAGGTGCATAAGCTTGGGCCGTCGTTTTTTTGGGCATAGTTCGTACTGGGCCTTAGAAACTCTATAGTTTTAGAAAGAACTGAAGAAGCGAAAGAAGTCAGCGGTTTGTGTCAAGTATCGGTAGTGCAAAGTACTTCCTCGGAAGCTGGTGCCTGCTCAGTGGGTCTGGACATATCCAAGGTAGAGACATCTGCAGGATCCTTAGTCGAAGAAGAGTCTCGCGGCATACCGGACTCCAAAAGGGTCTCGGTAGCAGCCTGCGAAACCAGAGAAGCAGGCATCAGGGGCTGCGAAAGCACTTCACTGAGAACCGGAGAACTGATGACTAGCTTACCGGAAGCGTCGTCGGCAGTTCTGAACCTGTGCAGTCAGTCTCTGTCTTTATCCTTACTTTTTGGAAGATCTGTAGTCGGATGGCTTACCGAAGCCATATCAGAATTCGAGGACTGAGAGCGAAAACATCTAGCTACAATAAGGGCCTGACGAAGTATAGTTCTGGCATTGTACAAAGCAGAAAAGTGACAGCGAGGGACGTCGTGGTCTGGGCCTAAACAGGTAATGCAGTAAGAATGGAAGTCTCAGTGTGGTATTTGCTTTCCACAGGCGAGACAATTGTTTCATCAGTTAGAGCAAGAAAAAAGGATCCCCAACGGGGTACTTAAATTTAGAAGACTTCAACTTCAGTTGGGAAATGAAAACTCGGGTAGCGGCCGACCGGTACTCGTGCGAACTGCTTCTGCTTTGGGCTCCTCTGCAATGAAGACTGATGTAATGGCGTCGGCTTACTGATTTTATACCACTGACAACCTGACATCAGTACTGGAGCAACAGCAACCAATGTAGAAATACTAAGCCTCTGGTATTCAGGCCAACTAAGGGCTATCCCTGGCAGGATAACCCAAATGTGATGACTGCAACAGTAAAACACGAAGAACATATAGACATCCCTCCCAACACCCCCACAAAGGCAACCACACCATGAAAAACTTCTCCAAACTTAACTTTAGGCTCCTGAAAACAGAGGTGGCTAACTTCACGGCACCCATGCAAATGGAGAATAGTTGCACGACCGCCGAATCATACACCAATGCACTGTACGAGCACGCACACAAATGCATAGATCTTGCCATACCCAATAGAACCAAGATGCTCTCCTCCAAAAAAAGGAATCAATTTGGTGGTCCCCTGCCATAAATAAACTCTACAACAGGAGGAGGAAACTGATGCAGAATAAGGTGAAGTCCAAGACTGGAAAAACTCCCTTATCAGCCTCAACAAAAAGTTGAGATCCCTCATCAAATCCTCTAAAGCTAGCTAAGAAAACAGAATTGCAGCAGACAGTAAAGACAACCACAAGGCCTTCTATAGTTATGTAAAGAATCTCCACAACAATACCCAGATTTGCTCTGAGCTACTGCACAATGGTACATCCTATACCGAGCCAACAGCTATTGCCAATATACTGGCTGACAGATTCAGTGCCAACTTTACCCCCCCCCCCCAAGGTCCAATCACAATACCAGTAGATTTGCCAGGCACCCAGTATTACTGCTGCACAGGTTAAAACAGCATTGTCCAAAGCCAAGAATACAGCTTCTATGGGGCCTGACAATATCCCTGGCTGTGTTCACCTGTGTGCCCTGTTCAGTTACAGCCTCACCTCAGGCTTTGTCCCTACCGAACAGTGCACTGCTACAGTCATCCCTCTCCACAAAGGAGGAGTGATAACAGACCCTGGGAACTATCACCCTCATTAGCCTGATGAGTCTGATATGCAAAGCTATGGAATGCATCATCATGGACCTAATAAACAAGGATATAGGGAATCTCCAAACTCTGGATCCCACACAGTTTGGTTTTGTGAAGTGTAGATCATGCCTGCTCAACCTGATTGACTTCTTTGATTCAGTCACCAGAGCTGTGGATGCAGGCAAGGTGGTTCATACAGCCTACCTTGATCTGGCCAAGGCCTTTGATACCATTCCCCATTCAGGAATCATACAAAAACTCACTAAGCTAGGCATCAATCAAAATATTACTAGGTGGGTTGCAAACTGGCTCATAAACAGAACCCACAGTGTGAAAGTAGCGGACTCCAAGTCAGACTGCCGACTATTCATGAGTAGAGTCCCACAGGGTTCGGTTCTGGGTCCTCACCTGTTTATCTACTTCTCTTAAGCCCAAGCCAACATGAAGGGACTCTGGCTGACAAAGTCCAGAGACGATTGCAAGTTGGGAGCTATTATTAACTCCTCAAGTGATGTTGCCATCCTACAGAAAGGCCTCACTGAGACCAACGACTGGCATCCGAACCATGGCCTTATGCTCCATGCCAAAAAATGTGTAGTCATCCCTTTTGGGAAAAACCCGGTTCCCATTAATTACCACATCCATGGTAGTCCACTGAACACAGAAGGTGTTATAAGAGATCTGGGAACACAGGTTGACGGCAACTTCTCTTTTGAACACATTGCCAATGTGGTCAGAAAGTCCTTCTATGTGGCACATCTCATTACTACGGGTTTAGCATCCAAGAAGAAAGAGTTCATGGTCTCCCCTCTACTCTTCCCTCATGAGGCCAATCATAGAGTACAATGTCCCATTTAGCATGCAACTGACTAGACACCTGCAATAACCGGAAAGGCCACAAAAGTACCTCACAAAAGCAGATCCTAGGCCTTAAACACTTATCCTATATGGACAGACTCAAAAAACTCCAACTATTCTCCGTCTCATAGCACCTACTTAGAGGCGATCTCTGCTTGACTTACAAAACATGTCTGACCCAGCTCTGTTAGAAATGCTACACCTAAAGAAATCTCAATCCCTCCGTACCACACGGTCCGGAGACCTCATCCTCATTGCCGCAATCAACAGAACATGTTGGAGGGACAGATTCATAACCCAGAGACTGCCCATGCTATGGAATAGACTTCCTAAAAATGTCAAACAGAGCATCTCACTGGCCCTCTTCAAGAGGAATCTTGATGAGTGGATGGGAAATAGAAAATTCACCCCGTGGATCACTCCAGTGGCTCTATTCGACAGAGGCACTGGGAACTAACGTCGGGTGGCACGATGGCAGGGTAACCCTATGGGTTAGGCTTGTAAAGGCTCCAGGGCCATTAGCCTAGTACACAACTTTGAACCTATAAAAGGTTGCTGGGTAGAATTAAAAATAACTTGTGTGCTAACATACCCCACTATATAAAGCATCCCTACCTGAAATCAAGCGAACAATGGGAGACATAATATCCATTCATGAGAGTGCCCTTGTTGTAGTGGGAAACTGGAATGTGGTCCGCAGTATAGATGATGCCTCAGGTGGGCCAAGAAGTTCACCTGTAAAGAAGGAAGGTAGATTTCTGGAGAAACATATGTGATTGTTCAGCCTACAAGACGTAGGCACAATTAGTGACACAGATTATTTATTACTCTGGGAGGCATAAAAACTGGACTCACTTTGACTGGTGTTATTTTACTAGAGAGAGAACATCAGCCTGATGAAGGGAGTGGAAACAACAGATAACTCTTCATTACAAACTAGCTTAAGACTCCAGAAAAGTATGCAGTGGAAAACCCACTGGTATTTCCCAACATACATTTTGAAAGATAAGGGATTCTGAGATTAGTTGGACTGCACCCTTGAAGAATGTTATAAGTTAGTGGAAAATGGTAACAGAGTAGGCAGATGAATGGGAGTTCTGTTAACTACAGATAAGGAGATACACTAGGATAAAAGCTAATGACTATGGATTAATAGTCACAGCAAATAACCAGATATAGCAACTGTACAACAGAAAGAGAATAAAGGGCACAGCAACATACAATAACAAAGGAAAGCAAGGGATAAATTTGGGGAGTACTTGGGGAAACAACTACATTTAGGGGGCAAGCAGTGAAATCAGATATTCTGATATAAACCCTAGAAAATCAACTTTTCTAGCCAAGAATTTGAGGCAACAAAAGGTGGACAGGCTGGTTACTAGTATCATAAATCTAGAAAATGGGAGACTAGAGTGGGATCCATGCACAGTATTGGAGATGATCACAGGATATGATACCAATCTGCATCAAAGGGATACAGACATAGAGAGCAAAGATGACATGGTAAGATATCAAAGACCATTAAGGCTGCCTACAACAAATCACACAAACAAAATATATTGAAAAGAATAAGTGTAGGCGAGATGACAGGCAATGCAACAGCAAAATACATGGAAAATGCCAGATCTTGAGGATACCCTCAAACAGATATGAGAAAGAAAGGAACAAAAGACAGGATATTGTACAGATTACTCAGTAACATAACATGTTGGGGGAGAATCCCAACATCATGGTATGGGACAGTAATAGCAATGATTCCCAAAGAAGGAAAGGATCCAGCTGATCACAAGTTGTATAGACATCACATTATTAATCCATAACTATAAAGTTTAAGACAATTCTGGCTAACAAAGTGGCACAGATTATTAGTAAAGGTGATACAGATCAAAATAGATGCATAAAAAGTAGACAAATGTTTGAAAACATTAATAGAATGTTAATGATACTGATGGACTCAAAAGTTATGTGCCAGAGACGCATGCTCCAGGGATCTAAACCTTGTCATCACAATGAACAAAACATGCTGGGGGGATAGGTTCCTGACCCAGAGACTCCCCAGAGTCTGAAATAGACTGCCCATACATGTCAAGCAGAGTGCCTCTTTGGCCCTCTTCAAAAGGAACCTTGATGACTGGATGGAAAATAGGAAATTCACCCTGGGGATCACGACAGTCACCCTGCTAGACATGGGTACAGGGAAGTAAATACTGTGGGAAGAAATAGCCAGGGAATTGTTATGGCTAGGCTTGTATAGGCCCCTAGGGCCGATAGCCTAGTACCAACTTATGAACCTATATTAAAAAATGCCTATACTGTGAAATTAGATACAGAGAAGGTATTTGACAAGGTCACCCGGAAGTTCCTGGAGTTAACAATTGGGGGCATTTGGCTTCCCAGCACAGAGTACAAAACACACACAAAAAAAAAAAATCTAGCAAAGGTAGACTTTCCACTGTGTGATATCTTAAACCTCTTGTATCAGAGGCAACATGGGGTATATGCAAATTACCCCTTAAGGATATCAGGTGTTTCAGCTACATGGCAATTCTGAATGGCCATGAATTTTTCTTTTACTTTTACCTTTAAGTCTATTTATGAACAATTTCAGGCCAATAAAGCCAAACCCCTACCACTGAGACTGTGTGAGCACATCCCTCACACGAGGACTATGGTAACTGCTTTTGGCTAATATTACTGACAGGGAGAACTAAGACTGCCAGGGCCAATAGGGGGGTCACACAATCTATATGAAACATTCATCATATCTGGGCTAGATCCTAAAACACCACTGCCTTTAGTTTCAACTTGTGCGGGTCTGCCCAGGATCTGCTTAATCTGTCTGCCACAGTGTCCTGTTCTGATGTATGTATGATGCCTGAAGAGTCACAGGACACTGAGAAGCCTGCTCTCAGGCTACTACTGCCAACCGATTACACAGGGTAAGGCCTTGTACCCTCTTGTTTGTTGAGGTACCACATCACTGTGTTGTCTGTAACCAGTTGGAAAGGACCCAAGGCAATTTCTTAAACACTTAGGTTCACAGTCGTTTACTAGGATAATGATCACAAGGGCTTTTTTAAGCCTAGCCATACATCACAAATCTCTGAAAAGTTCTAGTATCCTTGGTAAGTGTAAGCAGGGGTATGGGAGCTGAAACATTTACAAGCAGGTGCCTGGGAGATGAACCATTTACAGGCTGCCTGTGTCCATTAGATACCCAGGTGCCAAACCAAGGATGAATTTCCTGTTCCCCATCCAACTGTCCAAGTTACACTTGAATTGCATTAGAGAGGAACTCTGCTTCACATGGATAGGAAGCCTGTTCCAGAGAAGGGGTAGACTCTGGGATACACAACTGTCTCTCCAGCAGTTCCTGTTTATAACGCAGTTATGGTTTAAGTCTTTACAACGAGTAATTTTGGTGTGGTTTTGCAGCTATGCAGGAGAATCATCAGAGTGGGGTTTGACAATGCCTTGTATGCCAGTCATAGATTATCCCTCAACAGCCTGTTGGAGACAGACTCAATAGAGAGAGACTAAAGCTTTCCTGAACTCCAACTACGGATTAATGGAGGAAAGGTCTCAATGTCCGGGTCCTCATCCTCTAAGAGATCATAAACCCTGTTAATCTTGTGGGCAGCCAAAAATAGCTCCCAGTTGAGTGCATCTCAAAAGCTAGTAAACATCTGGAAAAAATGAAACAGTTTGGGTACCTGTACCTCAAAACAGGAACCCGACTAATCAGACTCAGACAGGTCAGAGTCTTCAGACACAGGATCCCTTTCAAAAAGTGAATCCTTAGTAGATTTACCAGATGTGACAGCTCAGACTTTACTCATAAGGTGGGTATGCAACCCGTAATCAACTGCTTGAACAATGGATCTACTCGCAGCCAGCATCTCAGCTGAAAAAAAAAAAGTCAGAGACCACTGGCCCACCACCTGTTGGGTCTTCTTTCTCATTTTGGCATACACTACACCAGTGAAAGAATCCCCTGGGAGAAAAGTAATAATAATCGGAACAGATTCTGCACCACTGTGGTTCTGCTACATTTGCAGACTCCAAGTAGAAAAATGGGAAAAAGGGGGATGATGATGAATACTACAGCCCCTTAGCATGTGTCTGACCCTTGTGCCACTCAGAACTGTACCATTACAACCACACCAGGAGGTAGCAGGTGAGCAGTCGCAGTCTGAAAGCCTGTCCAAAGCTAAGGGTAGTGCAAATTCACAAGCCATAGGCTGAAGTATATTTTTTTGATTTACTTTCGTTTTTTTTAGGTGCTGACGGGGAAGACGGTGGGGAGGGGGGGACAATGTACCTGAATCAATCAAGACTGGGAACAAATATTAACCAGATCAATACTAGGTACTGGTTGCATGGCCAGTCCAGTACAAAATGGACAAATCCAACAAAGTTCCCTTTAAATAGTAAACTGAAGTCTGTTTCTACAGGGAATCTATACAGAATAAGGTATCGTGGAAAAAGACAGCATTTCAGTAACTCAACACAAAGCACAAAAACATATCACATAGGCCCCCAATACAAATAAAGGCGATTTTCTGCCTAACATAAACAGAAATGGCCCCAAATAGCCTTAGACCAGGAATTAAATGTAATATTAAGCAAAATTACTGTCAAAAATGTTACTGAAACAAAATAGTGATAAAAATCGCAACTTAAATTAGAAATTTGTTTAAAATATTTTAGATCTACTACTCAAATCACATAAAAAAAATAATAACAAATCCAGCTAAAAACCTAAGAAAAAAATCCTTTCATAAATGTTTCACAAAAAATGGCACCTAAATCGCAATTTAAATGAAAAACAAAATCAAAATACTGTTAAATATGTTCTATGCCCATAAATAATTACAGTCCCATAGAAAAAAAAAATTACAAAAACAGCATGTCTTCCTGTCAAAACTTTCAAAAGAAGCTTTTAATCGATGGTAGCGACAGCTGAGAATTACTTGTGGTTCTAGCAGCACGAGGCAATGAGAGGAGATGCATTAAAACGGCCTTAGTACAGAAAAGTAAGTTATGTTCTTACCATAACATTAGATCCATGCTGTCTGATTTTTATCTGGTTCAAGCTGTGGGTTGTCGGATCTGACCTTGGCACAAATTCTGGAAGTTCTTCAGTTTCAGGGCTCTGACTCCTCCCCTACCTATAACTCCCTTAACTCCACTTCAGTACTTAGATCAAGTTTTCCACCCATTAGATAGTATTTCCCTATACAGACTAATACATATGAATATCAATCATGTAAACCCTATTCAAGACTAACCTCAGGATATAGGGAAGAAAAAAATTCCAGGGTTATCAGAAAGGAAGCAGTAAAGGCTAATCAGAGAAAGGGTATGCCACAGACAACTTGGTTATCAGAAACTCGCTTTTAACAATTTGAAAGGAATCAAGTGGGAGGGAGGTTGAAGAATAAATCAGTTTTCACAAGAAAAAAATATGCAGATCAGCATTCTATTCTATTCAATCACAGATAAAAAGAGGGAGTAAATAAAGTCCAAAAGGAGTTTCTTATTTGAGTTCTGCAGTTGATATCACCCCAAGAGAAGTAATAAACCCCCCAAAATCTTTCTTTGACTGTGGGACAAGAAAAGCTGACAGGGTTCTGTCTGTGAGTGTGAAGGGCTGTCCTGGTCCTACCAGATGGTTCATAGGTTCATAGATTAGTACTAGGCTAACTGCCCTTGTGGGCCATTTTCAGCCTAGCTAATTACCCCATGTGAGACTCAAACCCTTAACCTTATGTTTGTAAGGTAAACACCATAACCATTATGCCAACCTCCTGGTCCTCATTCCTCACAGACGAGCAGTGGAGGAAGTTCTGAGCACTGACAGACTGCCAAAGAGAGAGCAGCAGGGCACTACTACCCATATGCCAGTAAGGCAGTGTATTTGTTAAAAATACATGTTTACTTTGCTTTTTTTTACTCTTTCCTTGTTAAGTTTCCTTTACCCATGTTAGGTCAAGTTACTATTCGCAAAGCAGGTTTCTTTTCTCCAGAAGCCACTGCCAACCAGCAAGCCTCCTCTTCTTGCTTTTTTTGCCTTTTTTATTCATCCTGTCTCACTGCTTGCCAATGATTAGTCCTTCTGCAACAGTGGTCCCACTCCACAAAGGTGGAGCCTCTACGGACCCTAGAAACTATCGCCCCATAAGCCTGACTAGCTTAGTCTGCAAGGCTATGGAGAGGATCATCATGGAGCTCATAAACAAAGACATTGGGGACCTACAGACACTAGATCCTACCCAGTTTGGCTTTGTCAAGAGCAGATCCTGCCTTTTGAATCTGGTTGACTTCTTTGAAACAGTCACCAAAGCCATAGATGAAGGGAAGGTAGTCCACACAGCCTATCTGGACCTTGCAAAGGCATTTGACACAATACCCCACTCGGGCATCATAGATAAGCTATCCAGCTTAAATATAAACCCCTATGTCACAAGATGGGTTGCAAACTGGCTCAAAGACAGAACCCACAGAGTGAGAGTTGCTGGAGCCATGTCAGACTCGAAACCGGTCACAAGTGGCGTCCCACAGGGTTCTGTCCTGGGACCACTCTTGTTCGGTATATACTTTTCCGAGGTACAGGCAAACGTGGGAGGACTAGGGCTCACCAAGTTGGCAGACGACTGCAAACTGGGCGCCATAATCAACTCTCCAGCTGACACAAACATCCTTCAAAAAGGTCTCACAGAGACAGATAACTGGTGCCAGTGCCATGGTTTAAAGCTAAATGCCAAAAAATGTATAGTCCTACCCTTTGGCAAATACAATGTGCCCACAAATTACCACATACGCAGAAACCCATTAAGTACAGAGAAAGTTATTAGGGACCTGGGGACCCAAGTTGATAGCAATCTCTCCTTTGAAAACCACATTGCCAAAGTGGTTAGAAAGACCTTCTACATAGCCCACCTCATCACGAAGGGTTTCACATCTAGATCAAGAGAGGTAATCGTGCCTCTTTATTCATCCCTCATCAGGCCCATCATAGAATACAATGCCCCTTTTGGGATGTACCTTACCCGACACCTGCAGCAATTAGAAAGACCCCAAAAGTATCTCACCAAGAGGATCAAGGGTCTCAAACAGATGCCATATGCTGCTCGGTTAAAAACTCCAGCTCTACTCAGTTGCATACCGCCTACTTTGAGGCGATCTAGGCCTGACATACAAAGCTATGTCAAATCCAGAATTAATGGACATGCTCCACCTCAGTAAATCTAAATCCCTTAGAGCCACACGCTCGAGGGACTTGAACCTCAGCACAGAAATAAATAGAACTTGCTGGAGGGACAGGTTCATAACCCAGAGGCTCCCTTCGCTCTGGAATAGAATTCCAGTTCATGTGAGGCAGAGCACCTCACTGAATCTCTTCAAGAAGAATCTCGATAAGTGGATGGGGGATCGTAGGTTTGTCCCAGGGATTACTCCCGTGTCACTATTAGACAGAGGCACAGTAAACTAAACCTTAAAAAGGGCACAGTATACTCAAATCAAGGGGTGGCGTAAGCCATACAGAATCGGGCTAGGCTTATAATTGCCCCAGGGCAGATAGCCTAGTATGAACCTATGAACCTATGAACTGTATAACTTGACATCTTATGTCCTAACTGAAAGCACTGTTCCAGTATTCCTGAAACATGGGTTGTAATGGCAAATGTCAGGCCAGGGTACCAAAGCTTTACCTTCCCTAGGCCATATGTCTGACGCATGACATCAGCTCATATGCACTGGGGTATAAAGTTGAACATATGATCGTGGATCTTCAAACCATCTCTAAGCCAGTGGAATGAAGACTACTGAGAGGAAGCTGGTCAGCTAGGAGGGGTGTAGCTCAAATTGGTAGGAAAACTCCCCTGTACATATGTAAAACAGTAAAGGCTAGCGAAGAGGTGGAAGAGACAACTGAAGATGTAAGTATGTAAGAGAAGAGAGGATGGACGGGGGGATGGAATAGTGCAACACTGATCAGCAGGACATCTCCTGTTATAGTAAGTTCTTATACAACTGTACTATGTCCTGACTAATATCACTGCTGAAGTATTCCTGATATATGGGGTGATTCCCACAACTGAAGGATTAAGGAAAGGTAGATGACTATTGAGAAGAACTGTCCAGCAGTCCAGGAAGGACTGACCTAGCAAAGACTGCCCTGGACCTCAACCACTAGTCCTTCTGTGACCAAATGTATAATTTGCTCACCAGAGCAAACAGCTGTTCAGCCCACTTGTTTACTGGTGGACAGGGATCAAAGGAGGCCACTATCCAGGCAGACATCAAGGGGATATTTTTTAAAATGATTTAACTCCTTGATGCCCACAGCAGCCAGCAAGACAGTATTCACTACTGGTCTATGCATACACTGCATAACCTAACACCAGCAACAGTATACAATGCTTGGCATGTCTGCCCTATAATGTCTCAAATGTTGCTAGCATCTGACATGTACTTATATTGCACCCAGCCTCCGATAGGTGTCAAGTAGAGCAGTAAGTCTATCCCCCCCCCCCGACTGGTAAGATTCGAGCAGTTACTCACTAGCAAACAGGACTTCAAGTAAGCTACTGATCAAATTAGGGTCACTTGGGTCTTGAAGCTTTGTCCTCCTTTGTCTTGGGACCCTTGCTTTTTCTAATGCACTGTTCATTCCTCAAGGTAAATAGCCCTACACCCCCCATTCTTTCATGTTATGGTTACATCAGAGCCCTAAGTGGTGCCATCAGTCACTGTTAGGATCAGGAGCTCTCTCTCAACCTTGTTGCTACACCACTCCATGTCCAAAGATTCTCAAGGGTGGGAGTGCAGTAAACTTACCTCAGGGCATGCCACCCTCCTTCTCAAGTGATGTAACCCATCAAGAGTTCCTGTCCCTCCTCTAAGACAGCTCCTCCACCTAATCTCTGGTCTCCACCAAGGATTCTAGGGTAGAATGTACATAAAGGCATGTGCTCTCAATCCTCCCCCAAGAGAGGTGAGAAAGTACTGCTTCATTATGTCTCTAACAGCCAGGCGCACTAATCATATTCAGGGCATGTGTGTCAAAATTCTCTGTGAAGAAATCTTGTCAAACAATATCTCTAAGGCAGTGTATTAACCCTGCTCATACAACAACAATTAGAAAAAAAAACTTTTTTTCATAATGGATGCAGTAATACAAGAGAAATAGTAAAAAAATCAATTTTGGAAAGGCAGAGAATAAGCATTCTTTAAAAATATATACTACTGCTACTAAAATAAAAGTAATTCTACAGTATATTTTATGTCATTAATCTTCTAGCAATCATCATTCAACTTATATGTATCAAAATCACGTATTCACCGTCAAAAAGAGCTGTTAGCTTCTCAGCCTAGGTCGGAATGCAGTGTTCTTCCATGTTTTTGGAAAATCTTGTTAAAATATCATACTTACCATGCAGGTCAATTTGCGCTCCTGTACTTCATTTTCATTTGCATCCTCTCCACCCGCGATATGTTCATCTCCAAAGTCCCCACTTAGTCGCATTACCTCTACATGAAGTCTTCCAGAAATCTAAAAACAAATTCATGAAAAATATCAAAACCTGACTTTCTAAGGTACTTCATTACTCTAATGTCATGTAAGACATGAGGCCATAATGTTTGAAAAGACAAATGCACTTACTTCACCTTTCTGGTTAATAATTGGTACAGCATACTGTAGTTTTACATCATAGAATAGACACTCAAGGAAAACATTTGCCACTCCAATCAGGCTATGATTTTCCTGCTCATCATAAAAGGGATCAGCACGTTTAAAATATGACCTAGTAACCTAAACAAAAGACAAGAGAAAAAACAAACAAATGAAATTAAAGACAGAAAATTTCCCTCTCTCATTTGAATGCAAAACAAAGGATTAAAACTGTAACAAAGTAGTTCTGATTCAACTGAATAAAGGAATACAGAGTAATACAAATAACTTACCCAAATATAACACAATTAACAAGCACTAGATGTGAAAAGTACCATTACAAGGTATCCCTACAATAACATTACATTTTGAAGAGATTAAGCAGTCAAAGTCTTCTGATCGTCAAACATCCACAATGAAATTGTTATGCAAGAGTTTCCTGTTGGGAGTCCCCATCTATTTAAATGGGAAAAAGGGCTTCCTTTTCCAAAGGATCAGGCAATAAGTCTAAGGAGGAAAAAGCAAGGACAGGGACACTGTGAAAGCAGGGAACTATAGCTACCAAAAATCATCCAAATGCTCCTTGTAGAATAGAAGACAAAAGGAGACAAGAGAGGGAATGAGAGGAAACAATGCACCTAATGCCTGAGAAACTCACAAAGATACAACACTGCAGTATATTTCCTACATAAAGTTCAGAGTTGAAAGTACAATGCAGAGTACTTGTCTGAGGTACTTATTAAAAACAGAAACAGGATCACTACTGCAAAAATTATGTACATGATTTGGAATTAAGCTAGAGATGTATGTCAGTCTTCAGCAAGGCATTTTTCAGCAGCTGGATGTCCCCTAGAGTACATGGTTGCAATCTCATGAGATGTCTGCGACACAGCAGGCAGGCTATAAAAGACAAAGTACTGCAATACCTTATTTTCCTGTTTTGATGCTGAAGGACAGGCAGATACACTGAAGGGACAAAGTATTTCAGTAACTTATATGGACTCTTCATGGCTGCCACTTATTGAGCGGCCACCAATGCTCAACTGTATCTCATCACGGGAGCAGCAACAATCTGCAGAGTGGCTGTATTTCAGGCAGCCACTGTAAGTATTTCAAGCCGTTGCCAGTATCCTAGAAATAAGTGTTTAAATCTTAAACCTTATCCGGATGTACTTTCCCTACCAGGGACTGATAACAGATGAGAGACAAAAAGAAAATCTTAAGGAAATGCTAAGTAAAAGATAAATTCTGACTGAGTTTTTTGTTGAGTCTAGAACAGAAGCGGCAATTAAAAAGGATAATTAATAGGGTAATCATAAGTACTGCATGATAACTATAAGAATCAATCAGAAGAGGTTAGAAAAGATCGGGGAGAGACTTGAAAAGAAATTTATAAAGAAAAAGTGGGAAGACATCTGTATGGCTCCCAGGTATTCATCAAAGTCCAGAAGGTTTAGTATTTTGCTTGTAAATATTTGCAAGGGTATTTTTATGCCCCAAACATAGACTTTTTCCTCAGGTAGATGGTAAATGCTAGAGTTGAGATGGGAAAGAGAAAGGTCAACTGGAAACGTTTTTCTGGGAACACAATGAAGTGGCACAATTAAAAATTCCGTACACAGTACTTTACCACACATGTCGGAGGGCGCAAATGGTTGTCGAAAATGATTCATTTGAGCTGGGACTAATGTTATTGGGATAAGCATGATCTGGTTCACTATGGGAGCCACTATACCTTCCCCATGTGAATGAATTCTCTTGTGCACCCACTACTACAAGTGCCACTGCAGAATAGCTTGGGAGCCAAAACCGTAACCTTCGGCCGTACTTATACTGCCACCCCTATTTCAAAAGACTACAGTATCGGATGGCCCTTTCAACTGACTCTTCTTCCAGAACAGGCACATCTACCCTCTCCTCACTAGCTCAAACAGGCACCAAAACTGCTAATCAAACTTGAGTAGCTTGAATCTTATTCATGGCTCTATCCCTCCACACCACGGGAGGTGGAGCTATGAAATGTTCTTGTGAAACGCAAGAGGAGAAGTCACTGAATGAAAGGTAAAATAAAAAAAAAGTGTGTGTGTGTGTGTGTGTGTGTGTATATATATATATATATATATATATATATATATATATATATATACACACACACACACACACTTATGTACATGTTTATATGAAACATATATGTATGCATCTGACAACAAAACTCGTGTATGAAAAGTTTACAATTCAATCTTTATACAAAACACTTTTATAAGAGACTGTACTTAAAAGATAAAAGAAAAAGTTAAAAACAGATTTTGTTGCTAGGCCCAGTTTGTGTACATTAGAGGGATGGAAGATGGGAGTCTAACAGGCAGTAACAATCCTCTAAATTACACATCTACTGTTAAGGTGAATGCCTCCAGTAGCTGTACAATTTACATTAAAAGGATCATTGCTGCATAAATCCTACACAGTACCAAGTACAACGCACTATTGCATCTATAAATAAGTGCTTAGTATAACGAATCTCTCAGAGATTGCCAAAGCAACACAATGAGCATCCAACCAATAATGCCTGGAAAAGGTGTGGCAAGACGATCAGGTTGCAAACTCACAAGTGTTCTTCAGATGCTGCAATCTTGAAAGCTACAGTGTTGACTGCTGGTCCAGTGGATGAGGCATTAACCTACATAGGCATGATCTTAAATCAGTATCCAACAGGTTTAGCACTTTACTCTTATAAAATACATAGCAGCTCTATGGACACCAATGCAGTGCTAAATTCTTCCCATTTTAAGTCTTGTTTGGCAAACAAAAATGGAAAACTGAATGTAATAATTCAAAATAAATTCAGGCACCACTTTAGACAAATGGATTGTTTTTTAAAAATCTGCCTTCTTTTTCACAGTCTGTGAGTGAGTCTTTATACATTAAAGCTTACAGTTCAGAAATGTTAGCTGTTACAATTGCAAGTAGGAAAAACTGTCTTCAAACTATGTGCTACCTTTTATTATTTTCTCTCTGGGCCAAGTTGGTGCCTGAAAAGTGTCTTCAGACCAGTATACCTACCCAGTTAGCAAATGTAAAAATAAAGTATCCGAGTGCAAAAGGCATGGGCTCAAGGGGAGGTAAGGGTAATCTCTTGATTACAAAACACGATCCACAAAAATACTTGATACAGCAAACAGGAAAAAAAAAAAAACATGGGTAAACAAAGTGACTGACTCCATCATAAATCTTTACAAACAGAAAATAATAAAAACAGCCATAAATTTGTTAAACAGAGTTTAAGTATTTTAATGCATAAGATGTAAACTTAGGAAAAAACCCTCATCCAGGGAGGTCCATTAAGTAAAAAAGTATACGTTAGCAACAGTTGCCAAAGAAGCAAGCACTAACCATTTTGCACACATCATTATTTGAACTAGCATTAGAAGTAACTTGCTGCTTTATCAGATTGTCAGTGAGAATATTTAACCTAGGTTTCCTGGTAATGTAAACACACAAACCACTAAATCATACTAGTATTTGCAAATGTTCTGAATCTCTAGATGAAAAATAGACAAATACTCATGATTTCCTCTTAATAAACCATTCCTAACCAGACTTTTATGTCTTACTGAAGTGAATTTATTGCACTCCTTCCAAGATGAACATAGGACTACTGTTCTTTATTATTTTACAAATCATCATGAATGCAGAAGCATACTACATTACTTTGGCTATTAAATGCTGATACTCTCTACTGCTTAGTGATGCTGCTTTAATGTTCTGGAACGTGCACCAGTTTCATTTCTTGCTACACTTTGCATCTTTGAGTGACATTTTATGTTTATTCAGTTTGAATAAATTTCAGTATTTTTGTACACCTTTTTGGAGTTTGTTTAAATGTTGTTTATTGTACCTCAGCTACTTCATGGAGCTTTTTTCCCAGGGCTCCCACTGAAAATGGGCATTGTGCACTACTGGACTTTCCCTGGTAAACTACATCAAATAAATAATACTATCTTCTGCCTCCCACAAAGATGGCACATTAATTTCAGTTTTTGTAGAATGCTCTACTGGACAGGATGAGATACGCATTATGTAAAATAAAACAAAAAATAATGCTTATATAATGATTTATTACATGGAATGTAATTAACATAACAGCATAGTTCCATATGCTTGCCCAAGTTTCTCCTTGGTTCATAACCTACTTCTATACCCATGTGTACATGTACTGCTTTTTTTTTTTTTTAGATACAGCTGCATTACCTCTTTCTTTACCAATAACCTTGTTGTACTGTTAACAGACAGATTTATGTACAGGTGCACTGCCTTTCTTTCTTGGTTAAAAACTCTGTTCACTGTTTAAAAATTGTTGTATTTGTTTTTATCGGAAAAGTGTGTATTGTATACATCTCTGTGGAGCTTTTCTTCCTGGACCTCCACTTAAAATGGGCACTTTTTGGCCCAGTGGACCTTCCCAGTAAACAAATGTAATAAAATAAAAAAATAAATAATACTTTTATCAGGTGACATGTCAGACATCAGTTTGAGCAAGCAGGAGCAAAGAAATATGGGAGAAGCAACTTTCACAGGCAGTGATGTTTTCTTTTTTCTCTACTGTTGTGCAACCTCAACGTAAGTAGGTTTACTTACGATTGGAGATGTGGACAGTGTTCTCCACACATGGAGATGTGCAGGAGGACTTGTTCTTCTCCAAAAGTAACCTTCCTCCAATGTTTGATGAAAGTTATTTTTAATTATAAGCTTACAATACAAAGTTTTTTTTTTTTTTTTTTTTTTTCCTAAAGAAGGTCTGGGTATTTATTAGTATTGAAAGAGATACGGTCCAGACATTTTCAATAAAGAGCAGATAAGGAACATTTCAGATATTGAAAATGTGATCACAAAAGAATCAGACACCATGGTATATCTGATTATAGGGGAAGTCATGTAACTGTTTACTATAAGCTGAAGATAGAAATGAAAGAGACAGAAGAAAGAAATGTCAAGCAAATTAAGCTTTCTTAGTTAGCTTTAAAAGTTATTAAGCTTGTTTAACAACTTATATATGTGAAGTGTAGATATAAAGTTCCATAATAAAAAAGGTAAGGCAAGCACATTAATATCACAAGGTAGTTAAGTACTTTGAACAAAGTTATTTACAAGCAGGCAAACATATGGCAATTTGATTACTGTATGATAAAGTCTAAACAGCTTAGAGCATTTAAAAATTTAGAAACAATAAAAATGTCTAACCCGATGCCTCCTTGTCTTTGGGGGGCAGAAGGCTTAAAACAAGAACCTCTGATCAGTTTGGGAACCCATTCAAATTTGAAAATATCACTAAGGGTAATTATAAAAAAAAACTATATAGAAGCAGGTTGACAGGAACATTAATAATCAAGAACATCCAAAAAGAAAACATTAACAATTAAAACTGGTTAATAAAGAAAAATGTACATATTTACATCTGACTAGATCTTGTTGACGTTTACCGTAACTCATCATTATTTAAACAGTCACAGACTGTTACTACGCTAATGACCCTAAGGGGTCTTTCTAAGCCTTGCCAAGTTTTCCCAAAAGAATAATAATATCCTTCATCCAAGCAGGATATTGTGGGCCAGGCATTAACAAGCTGCCTCTGTCCATAAGGGACATGGGTGCCAGGCCCAATGTAAATTTCCTATTCCCCATCCACTTGTTATATACATGTGTTACATTTTGATTTGTGTTTAATTAAAGGACATGAAGTACACACAAGCATATAATCTATATCTCCATTATACACACATACTTGTATGTTTCTCTACAAACATGCAAGATGTGTGCTAAACACGTACTTTATATACACACAAACATTCCTTTTGTACATAAAGTACTTCTGATTTCCTTTTCCTAATGTTTTTAGTGCAGAGCACATAGCAAACATACAAACTCAGCTGTATATCATGGCTGTCATCAATGGTTACACATACTTTGTAGACTAGAAAATGCTCATGCACGCTACTGTTGTACAAACTGACTCACAGATTTACAGGTAAATACTAGCTGTATTGATCTGCAGACTATTACAAGACTAACCACAGGCCAGAATGAAACCCTCTACCCTTGTATCTCTGTGGGAAACACCTTAACCATTATGCCAAACTCTGCCCACTATTCCAACTTTTAGGCTATCAGGTTACTATACTAACATATACAAAAACAAAAAATGCCTGCACTCGAGTCTCTTTTTTGCAACTAGGACACATTAAAATTACACACACACATATATATATATATATATATATATATATATATATATATATATATATATATATATATATATATATATATATATATATAAATACACACACACACACACACATATATATATATATATATATATATATATATAAATGCACACACACACATATATATATATATATATATATATATACACACACACACACACACACACACACACACGAGACATGGTTTCAAAGCATGAAAGCACTCGCTCTATTTCTGGGCTTAGTGATTATCATGCCATCATGCCTACTGGCAATTGTGGAGAATATCACTATATGTCAAGGATATCATCATCTCACAAATGACTCCTCAGGACAACATATATGAAGTCCTAAATCAGTCTAAATAAAAATTAAATTACCATTTCAGCACTAGTTACAGAACATTTTCTATGTCTCTTCTGAACATGAAAGGTATCTTGACACCTTAGCTTAAACCCCCAGTAAATCCAGCAATTTTCTACTGCCCACTCTGACCCAAAGGAAATAGCCAATACCCTTGCTGACAAACTTAGTGCAAATTTCACTCTACCCTCAGTTTTAGCTAATTCAAAGATTCTGCAGTTAAAGCCACCCTGTTTAACTAATATAGTAAAATAAATAAATAAGTCCTCTTAAGCCCTATCAAAACTAACTAAAAAAAACCCCATTCACAGGCAAAGGTAACATAACAAATTGCTTCATTTTCAGTACCAAATATGGCCTATCTGAAACCCCACTTGAGCTTAAGACAAACTTTTGCCAGTGTTACATTCCTAAAGCCAGAAAAACAGCCGTTACATAATGGTGGCCCAACAGATTCTGGTAAATATAGACTCATTAGTCATACCGGCCACAACATGTAAAGCTATGGGACATATTTTTGACTTCATTAATCTAGACATTGAAAATTCCTTAACCATGGGCTCTCACAAATTTGGCTTTCTCAAAGGGAAGGACCTGCCACATTAACCTCATAAGCTTATTAGTTACTTTGAAAAAGTCACCAAAGCAGTAGATGGCAAGTATACTTTTCATGAAGAATATCTGGACTTGGCTAAGGCTGATGACACTCTCACACAGGCATTACTGACAAGCCTGCCAGCCTTGCCAAAGGGTGGGAGGTTGGTATAATGGTTAAGGTGTTTGCCTTACAGACACAAGGTGCAGGGTTTGGTTCTTACATGGGGTAATTGGCTAGGCTTAAAATGCCCACAAGGGCAGTTAGCCTAGTAGCAATCTATGAACCTGAACATAGATCCTTATGTTGTACAGAGGACAGGTAACTAGCTGTCTGAAAGAACTAGTGTGGTTAGGGTCATGGGTGCCATTTCGGAAATCAAAACTTACCAGTGGTGTACTAGTGGACTCTGTGTTGAGCCCACTCCTTTTTGGCACCTCTTTCACAGCTTCAAGCTAAACTACTGGCCTATGTTTATCTAAGTTTGCAGATGACTATAAATTGGATGGTATTCAATATTCCACGGACTTACAACTGCTCCAACACAGTTTAGAACATGTTAACAACAACTGTAAGGACAATGGTCTCAAATTAAATGTGAAAAAATGTATTAGAGTTAATTTTGGTTACAAAACATTTTCTCATACCATACAGATGAAGTCCTCCTATCAAACACACTGTCATAACAGACGGAAATACTTGTGTTGATAATTCCTTATATTTTGGCCATCATATTCTCACAAAATTTTGAAAATCCTACCTGGCTCATTTAATTTCCAAAGGCATCTCTGACTCATCTAAACTAAGCACAATTCCCCTTTACTCATATCTCCTCAGACCCATTACTGAATATAATGCCCCTTTTGGCATGCATTTGTCTAAACATGCATCACTCAGCTTGACAGACCTTAGATGTTCCCAACTAAAAAGATCAGGTGCCTTAAAATTTTTCATCAGGGCAGACAGGCAGCCCTCTCTCTCACCAATCTGTTTTTCCTTACAGACTCTTCCATCGAAATCCATGTCTAACCAACCTTTTTCAAACCATGGAAAATCAGACCCTCTTTGACCTTCTATACCTTTACAAAAAAAAAAAAAAAAATGGTTCTTCAAATACACAGTTAAAGGAACTATGCCTCATCAACAGATACGACAGCTGCTTAGCACAACAGATTCACATCCCAATGTTCCTGAACAAACATTCAATACATCTCAAGCAGAGTAACAACCCTGCTACTTTTAATTCTCTCCTACTCTTACCTAGTGCTGCCCTCCATCAGGCTGGAGGAAACGTTTGAATATGGGCTACTGGCTAGGCTCATTATTATCTGCAAACTGATTGCCTAGTACCTATCTATGAAAATATAATCCATATTATGAATGAAAGTGCAGTTGTGTAAATAAAGTTGACATCACACAAGATATTCGAATAATCACTGCTGCAACAGCTTAAACTATGTGTGTTATATCTTGCATATGATACAGCAGCTGGCCATCTTCCAAAGTTTCAGGGCACCTTCCACACGCTCAGACAATTAGACAACTCGAGCTGATGTAACTAAAAGTCAGGTTTGGGCGCCAAACCCTTCAGAGCAATCATGCCAACAGTTGAAACAAAGACCAAGCCTGATACGATATTAGTAGGAAAAAAAAAATAAAAAGACAAGTCCATACAATGGCAAAAAAGAACCAAAAAATAACAGGGACAGATTGGCTAACTGGCTACAGCAGCAGTGATCACTTGAACATCTACTGCTTGTTTACTTACAGAACTGTAACATGTTCAGCATTACAATCACTGTTGCAGCAGCCTAGGCTATATGGGTAGAGTATCACAGCTTAAGAGAAGTAGGAGGAGAAGGAATAGTCTACGAGCCTCTGGAGACTGAAGGAATCTAGTTTATAGTGCTTTGTGTAAAAAGAAAATAAATAAATAAAAACCACAAAGAACTAAACTGCTGCTTCCAGAATGCTTCAAGAATCCAACCCTTTCCAAAAAGCCATATATGACACCAAAGCCTGGTAGAGTGAGCCTTGATCCTGCCTGGAACAGTTTTGCTATGGTAGGAACAACAAAAGGTAATGGCCTAAGAGAACCATTTGGAAATAGTCTGCTTTGACACCAGTTGCCCTTTCTTCGTACCTTCACAAGAAATGAACAAAAGATCAGTTCTGAAATATTTTTTTTCTATCAAGATAGCACCTTTATTGTCTGCAGACATCCAAGGTATAAAGTATACCTTCTTCATTTTTAGGTTCTGGAAAGAAGGCACAAAAACAGATAGACTGGCTTACAGTAAACCTGGACATCACTTTAAGCATAAAGGAAGAATTAGTTCTCAAGGAAACCCTATCTTTGTGGGAAATGAAATAGGGTTGACACACCATAAGCCCTGCAACTAGGATACTCTTCTTGCAGAGGACAGAGCAAGGAGTATGACTGTTTTCCATGCTAAAAATCTCAAGTCAGCACAATGAGGTGATTCAAATGAAGCAAATGGTAGTTTTTCCAATACAAAGTTAAGATAGGCCCTAGAAACAGCCATTGTTTTGGGAAGCGTCTTATGCAGAACCTCCTTCAAAAAAGTTTTGACAACAGATTGCATTGAAAGATAGGGATCTATGGGCAGACATCCTGAAATAGCCAAGAAATGAACCTTGATAGAGGAGTACAACAGGCCACAGGATAGTAACTCATACAACCAGGGAAACACTAGCCCTGAATGGGTGCTGGTGCTTTTGTTGGCACCAACTAGATAACCAGTTGCTAATATATGACTTTCTAGTATCAAGTTTTCTTGCCACCATTAATTCCTACTGCATGTCATCAGAAAACATATGCCTAAAAGGTATTGAAACTCTATCATCAAGGCAGTTAACTGCAATTGTTTGGGATAAAGACATATCAAACTCTCCTAACCTTGTATGAGTCAATTCAGTCTGTTAGTTTGTGGTAATTGCCCTTGGCCAATTTTCAGTTCCAAAATGCGGGAGAAACACTGTTGCTTGGGTCACAAGGGAGTTAACAATGATCTTTGGGGAGTTCTCCTCAATCTTCAGAAGTACCCTGGATATCAGTGGAAAAGGGTAGAAAAGCACACGAACATTCCTGTCCAAGGAAAAGAAAAGTCATCAGTCTTACATGCCTTCTTGCATGGTGTCCTGGAATAGAATTTTGCCAGTTTATTGTTTGGAGAAGAGACAAAAAGCTACACCTGAAACATGCCCCACAGACTTATCAACCTTGGAAGACGACCTGATTTTTTTTTCCCACTAGGTCTGTCCTGGTCTTCCTCAGCTTGTCTGCAACACAGTTTTGTTCTGACAATGTATGACGGATGCCTGTAGAGTGAGATTGTGTTGTGAAACTATATCTCAAGTAAACATGATTAGTCTGCAAAAGGTGTACAACCTGGATCCCCCTTGCTTGTTTATGTATCCCATCACTGTGGTACTGTATGTAAACACTTGAAGAGGTCCCAGGGATCACAGTGGATTCAGAGTGTTGACAGCATTTATACCAGCTAGCATCTCTTTTATGTTTGTGTGTTTTGGTCTGTCTTGTTTATCTCAAAGACCAAGCACTTTTATGTCAATTGACCCTGTGCCTCAAGCAAAGTCTGAAGTGTCTGTTGTGAGTTTGGTTTGGAGCAGAAAATGGGGGACGTGGATTCTGAAAAATTTTCTGTCTCCACCATCTGATCCCCTATTTACAAATTCCAGTACTGGAATTAAAAATGACTACTGGGTGTTGCTGCTGGGAAAAGAGAAAGCTGAGATACCACTGTATCTTTCTCATGTGGAGTCTTGCAAGAGATATGAGAATCATGAATGCTAGGAAACCCAGAATCCTGAGGTATTCCCTCCGTGAGACTGTGGAAACCCCCTGGAAAAAATCTAAATTTTTTTTTTTTTTTTTTTTTTTTACAGTGGAAGAAAATCTCTGTTCTGAGGTATCCAGCAGGCACTCTAGAAACATAATCCTGGGAGGGGGAGTAAGAAAAGACTTCTGAATGTTTTATTCGAATCCCAGCCTGTATAAGAGATCACTGACCTAAGAGAGACGCCTGACACTTTGAAAAAGACTCTGCAAAGATAAGCAAGTTGTCTAATATAGAAAAATGTGGATACCCTACAGTCTACAATGGGCTGTCAACAGCAGCTAGACACCTAGTGAACACTTTTTCAGCACTGAATAGCCCAAAGTGTAAAGCAGAAAACTGATGTTTTGTCTGTCTGGATCATATTAGGAAACACCTGAAATTTGGATGAATATGAATGTTATGATATGTATCTTTTAAAACAGTTACTAAGAAATTCAACTTGAGGTGGGTGGGGTAAACGGTTGTGAAGTGAAAGCATTTTGAACATGGGCACTAGCACAAACTGGTTCAGGAAAGAAAGATCCAGAACTGGTCTTCATGAAATTTCTTTGTTTGGGACTAAAGGCATTCTTGAATGGAGGGAGGTACAGCTTCTGTTACCCCTGAGACAACATATGATGTTAAACAGGAGGAAAGAGGACAGTTTGGTCTGGCGCACGAGGAAGAATCCTCTGAAAAGGAGGAAGCTCCTCCCACTGCCACATGTAACCTAAACTGAGCACATTCAGGACCCAGATTTGTCTGAAACATTGTGTTGCCAAAAAGAGAAATGAAGATTCAGACTTTCTAGAAGGATTAAGAGACTGACTGCTAGGGTGGGTGGGGAGGACAAGGTCCTTTACACATTTATTCTGACATATTTAACTATCCTTTTCTCAAGAGGGTTCCTGATTTTGTTTTAGAACCTCCTCTACCTTCTCTTTTCGGCTGCTCCTGTTAGGTACCGCCACAGTGAATCACTGGTCCGCAGAACGAGTGGCAGTAGAGTTTTACGATGTCGAGTTGCCAGCCCGATGCCCAGCCTTCCTCAGGAGGCACACACTCACACCTAGGGCAAATTTAGAATGATCAAGTCACCTGCTTGGGAATGTGGGAGAAAACGCATGCGAACACAGGGGGGGGGGCATGCAGACTCTGCACAGAAGGCACCTCTTGCTTTGAGGTGACAATGCTACCCGCTGCACCACTGCGTCACTGCCACCCTTGTTTTAGAACCTCCCTACCACTGAATTTTAAATGTCTGCTTTCAGCATTCTGCTGAGAATGTATAATTTTTTTTTAAATATAGATACAAAAGTTAGTAGAGGGAGCAGATCCTCCATTGGAAAGCTTAGAGAAGGAGGGCTAAAAAAATCTGAGATTACTCAAATAAATTTTCTCCTCTCATCACACTTTTTTAACAACATCTGAAGCAGAAGATCCAAATGATAAATCTCTATCCAAGGGACAATTCAAAGAGTAATTTTTGACATCATCTAGGAGGGTCTGAGAACAAAGCAAGACAGTTCCCTTACGACGGTTCCAGTTGCAGCAGCTTACAGAATACAACACATTTTATTAAACAATGAATAGCAACTTGATGAATAGAAAAAAACATTACACAATGAATATTTTTCTCACAACAGGAAATCGATGCCAAAACACTCCTCACTCTTTCAAAATGTCGTAATCAACTTCAACATATGAGCCTGACAGTTTAGAATTCTAAAAAACAAAGTTCCAAAAGTATACACTTTTTCCCAAACTTATCAAAAGCTTTCCCATTTTTATTAGAATGAGAGGGATTAGAATTAACAAAATGTTTAGCAGTAACTGGATTTACTAAAGGTATAGCTGCTGGGTTAGGTCTGGGACTGATGTATAGGAACTTGAAAAGACTGAGGATCATTATTTATCCTATTTATTTATTTGACATTTCAGCAGAGGCTCGGGGAGAAACGTTTCAGATTCATGCCTTCAGAATGTGGGAGGAAAATGGAGCACTCAGAGGAAACCCAATCGAATGCAGGGAGGATATGCAGACTCCGCACAGAAGGCACCTCAGACGAAAATCAAACCACAGAACCTCTTGCTGTGAGGCAACAATGCTAACTGCTGCACAATTATACAATCTGTCTGCTTTCTTTGGGGTAGCAGATCAACTGTCAAGGAAATTGCAGGCTGTAACAAAAACATCTACCAAGACTGATAAAACAGGAAGGGACAGGAGAAGGTTCTGGAAATTACAGTTGTAACAAATCATAATACGTTCTTAGAGACCAAGAAACAAAGTAGTTTCCCCACTGAAAACACTGGTGTATCCTGGAAATAGTATCAGAGACAGCCAAATAAGAAGCATTAGAAACAATTTCTTCAGAATCTGAATCAGAAACTTGAGGAGAAAAAACTTCATCTTTCCTTTCACAATTCCCCTACAGATTCCACCTCTTGAACTTGCTTGTTCCCCCTGGCTTGTTGATGTACTACATGACTGTGGTATTTTCTGTAACAACTTAAGTCTCAAGGACCAAAAATGATTCAAAGAGTGTCTTTATCAGGGCAAATATCTCTGATATTTAGTGCTTGCATCTGTCCTTGTGTGTCTCACACACACTGCACTTTTATTCCTCCTGAAACTGCTCCCCAAACAAAGTCTGGGGCATCTGTGGTAGCTGACTGCTTTGGAACACAGAAGGAGAAGAGGAGACCTGGACTTAAGGATATCCTGTTGTCTCCACCAGTTGACTCTTCTTCTGACAGACCCCAGTACTGAAACTTGAAAAAACAAAAGGTATGGGTCTTAGGACCAGAAAGACTTCAGATACCACTGTATCTTTCTCAAGGGGTACCTAACTTCTGGTTAAAAGTATTAACATCTTTGCATGAAGATTTGACCATGAGTAAGAACTATTTATATATCAAACGCAGACAGACAACAACCCGCTAACAACAGGAAGAACAATGCTTCTACTTAAAACTGCACCTGCAAGCTACCCTAAAAATTATAGGCCAATAATTTGCCTTCTGTCAATGTATAAACTTTATACTGGAACTGATGCCGACAGAGTTTATAGTCATTTAGAAGAAAACTCAATTGTGGCAATATAACAAAAGAGCAATAAAAGAAAGTCATAGGGAACAAATGATCATTTGTTGTTAAAGTCATAGTAAAAAACTGTAAAAAGGGGAAGAATCTAAGTACGGCATAGACTGACTACAAAAAAAGCATTTGATAGTAGCCCACATTCATGGATAAAAGAGTGCTTAAAAATGTGTAAGCACCACACTACCCTCATCAACTACATTATAGTGAAACAGTGGCAGACCACTTTGCAATTAAGCCATGATAAAGGTCAAATTATTATCCCAAGGATACAAATTCAAAGGGGGATATTCCAGAGTGACTCTGTCACCACTGATTTTCTGTCTTTCCCTTAACCTATTAAGCTGTCTACTTAACAGCTTAGGCCATGGCTATAATTTGGCTCCTAGAAAACAACAAAGTGTAAAGACTTATCTTCTCTGTTGAGTTAAAACTGTATAGCTCATCAGATGAGAAAATGAAAGCACAACTGCAAGTTGTCAAAACTTTTTCAGATGATATAACAATGTCATTTGGTCTTGATGAATGTGCAAAAGCAACCTTTAAAGCAGGAAAGCTGCAGCACCAAGAAAACATCAGTTTGGGACAAGAATGTGACATAAAAGAACTTAAGCAAGAGGGAGTATCTAAATATTTGGGAATTGATGAAGAGTCAACAATAAAATGCGAACAAATGCGAATAAAACTTAGTAAGGAATACTTTAGAAAACTTAAATTAATCCTGATAACAGCGTTGACATCCAGGAACACAATTCAAACTATAAAACAATTTGCTATTCCTGTCTTAACTTACAGTTTTGTAATGACTGACTGGCCCCAAAATGTGTTGGACAGACTAGACAGGAAAACAAGAAGGATGCTTCATGCTCACCAAAGGATTTATAAAAATGAGTGCATACCAAGATTACATATTCCCCATTCCAAAGGAGGGATGGGCCACCTTGAAATTGATTACATGTACAGATCTGCAATCATGGGACTGCACACATATCTGCTGACCTCACAAGACCCAAACGTAGTGAAAGTTTTAAAACATGAGGAGAATGAATCTAAGATGACTTCTCTACCTAATCTAGTAGAAGCATATCAGCATCAGGCATGAATGGAAATCAAACCAGAAGTAGATAAATATCAAGCAGCAACTGAATGTGCCAAAAAACAAAAGAAAGAATATAAAGTGAAGGACCAGATGAGAAGTCAAGAAATGTGGAAAATGCATAAATATAGTTGCAAGTATAGAAAACGTCTGGAAGAACCTCATGTTGTTCAGGATCAAACGCAGGAATGATTAAGGAGAGGCAAATTCAAACAGAAAGATGAAAGGTTAATACTGGCGACCCAAGATTGTAAACCAGCATGGACATAGCTCACTAAGTCCATTGAACATGTGGGAAAAACAGACAAATGTAGGTTTTGTAAAACAGAATTGGAAACAGTTGCACACCTCATTGCTGGTTGTGACATACTAATGGCAGAAGGACTGTATACTGAAAGACATAATAATGTGGCAGGACTGTTGCACTGCGGACTGTTCAAACATTATGGTACTGAAGTGGCTGAAAAACACTGGAAACATGCGCCACAAACTATCATAGAAAATGATGAATTCTTTATTACATGTAATCACCCATTACCAACAGTTCAAAGAAAGATGCTAGAAAACCAGATATAGTGGTTCATGAAAAGAAGACAAAAGTAGCATTGATCATTGAAATCACCACACCCAGTGACTACAGTGTCTTGCGTACAGAGAGAGACAAAGTCATAAAATATCAAGATTTGCAGGCAGAAGCGTCAGCAATGTGGAACAAAGATACCCAGACAGTTCCAATAGTAGTAGGAGCAACGGGTCTTGTTAAAAACTAATCTACAATCGTATTTAGATTTGTTACCAATACATGTACCCCGTACAAATTGCAAAGGAGTCATTACTAGGCACATTGCGGGTGCTACGAAGAGCACTTTTGGCTGACATCAAAGATTGAAACAATACTAATTTCATGAACTTTAATCATACTTTGACTTAGGAATGGGGTCTATTCCCACCATAGCATTAGAAACCCAAAAGACCTGGAGAAATAAAAAAAAGGAATCTTGCCATGGGTGCCATGAGAAGTCATGATACCCAAAAAACCCTGAGGTATTCCTCCCGCAGTGACTAACGTTTGAGTGGAAAACCTTAAAAATGAGCTGGCTGTGCATCAATTTTTTTTCTTGTGGAAGAAGAATTCTTTGAACTGAGATGTCTAGCCAATATCCCAGGACCACAATCCTGTGTGGAGGAGTCAAGAAAGACTTCCGAATGTTATCTTGGAATCCTATCCTACTGTAAAATCTCTCACCCCAGAGGGAGATTCCTGACACACTGAAAAAGACTCTGCAAAGATAAGTAAGTTGTCTAAGTATGTAAAAATGTGGATACTTTGCTGATTGCAAGAAGCTACAGCTACAACTGGAGCTAAAACTTTGTGAGCACTCTTAGGTGCAGTGCATAGTCCAAGTGGTGAAGCAGAGAACTGATAATATGATTCAGACACACAAAACATTAAGAAATATCTGAAGTCTGGATGAGTAAAGGATGTAATACGCATCTCTTATGTCTAGAGTTACCAGGAAACTTGAAACAGAAAGAACAGGTTGTAGGTTGTGAAGTGAAATATTTTACTTATTTACTTATTGACATTTGATTACCAGGAAAGTCTGACTGGGTAGAAGCCCATTTTCAGCGGATGCCTGGGAAGAAAAGCTCCAAATTATTAGAATACATTTTACGAATAATAATTTTACAATCTTCTAAAATAAAACAGTTGAAATAATTATAATAAATAAGACCTAATACAAAAACACTGATTAAGAATCAATACAAGGTAAATGACAATAATTTAATATTTAGAAAAATTTTAGACAGTGTGCAGAGAAATTAAAGGCAAGTCTAATTACAAACAGGAATTGCAATATGAAGCGAGGAAAAACAGGCTTATGGTATATTAAAAGAGAAAGTCAGGGAAGAGAATTAGACAGCAGTTAGGAAATTAAGTCGATAATTCCATACTTATTACCACTGTCCATAGCATTCCTTATCTCTTAGCACTCACTCAGAACACCTTTTCCTCTGTTGAAATTTGGCTGACAATCAACTTGCACTCAAGTCCTAAAAAAACAAAACTCCTTGTCTTCTTCCCTAGAACTCTGGTCCTACATAAATCCTCCTTTTCTATTACCTCCCTTAACAATAAGATCCTAAAACCCGAACCTCATAAAAGTACCTGGCACCATTATCGATGGTGAACTAAAATTTGACATTCACACATTCACATCCAACACTGCATAAAAAAAAAAAAAAAAAAAAAAAAAAAAAAAAACACTAGAAGCTTGCCTTACACTTTATCAAAATCAGAAATTTCTTACACCGTCCACTAAGCTCTCTTGGTTCCAGTCACTCCTGTTGGTCCCCTTTTTCCCAGACACAACATTCTCTTATGGGAGATATAGTAACCTGAAGGAATTACTTAATAGGAAGATTCCAGGGATTATGCTGCATAGTAAAGTGGGCATGCACCAATGTGGTGGATGTTCAGTCTGTACTCATGTTAGGAACCTGAATGGGTGCAAAATAAATGGGAAGAATTATACAGCCAGGAAACTTTACACCTGTAATTCTTGTGGGGTTATTTATATTATTGGTTGTGGACGTAGTAATGCTTCTTGGTACATTGGCCAAACCACTAAAAGGGTTAAAGTGCGGATTTTGGAACATCTTGGTGACATCAGGAGAAATAAATCTGAAAGTCTGGTAGCTGCCCATTTTTTGTCTAAACATGAGGGATCATGCAATTAGCTTATTTTTTAGTGTTCTGGCATGACCATCAGCTACAAGTGGCAATTTCAAAAGGGAACTAAATAAACTTGAATGTAGGATGATCATTAATTTTCATAAACTGTTTCCCAATGGTATGAATATGGATTGTAATATTACCCTTTAAATATATTTATAACAAAGTTGCAAGGAATTCTATTTTTTGGGGTGGAAAATGGGGAAACATTGTATGTATTTGTATTAAATATTTTGCACAAAAATATGGGGTGACAAAGGTCTTTTTAAGATGCTTGCACATTTTTGAAATTATGTTATTGATTGTTTAATTATTGGATTACTTAATTATTTAATGAAACAATTTCAATGGGGTATTTGATGTATAAAAGGAAGTGATTTTATTGATGTATTTTTTCCTTACAGGTGAAAGGTCGCGGTACCAGAAGTCTTAATAAAGAACATTTTCACTTCATCTGTTTGCTTGGTTCTCTATCTTGAAGGATATTTGCGGTTTTGTGAAACACCTCCTCGATATCTACAAAGCTAAAAAGAACATTGGAAAGTCACTTTATACTCTGTTGCTCATGCCTGGAATGCGACCCCCCCCAACATAAGAAATATTTTCCATAAAAATTTGTTTAAACAAGAACTAAAACACCATCTCCTAACAGCTTGGTCCTGTCCTTATCAAGCCCCCACATGATATATTTTTCTCGCCTTCATTCTCTCTCTCTCTTTTGATGCTCTTCCTCTGCTTTATTCTTTATTACTTTTGTCTTGTAACCTCAATTTAGTCCCTCTAGTATTATTAGTTCAACAGTCGTCCTCATGTTATCTCCTTTACTTTAATATTGTGTGTACCTCTCATATAATGTTTATATATGTTCACTCTATGGTATTGTAGTTCAGAGTGCTGCGCAGTGCATTTGTATATTTATAATTATGCTATGTACCTGCACATTTGAACACTATGTATAATTTTCAGTCTTTGTATGATTGCAAATTGTCTGGAGCTTTTCTCCTCGGATAGCCACTGAAAATGGGCCCTTGGCTCAGTTGGACTAACCCAGTTAAAAATGTTAAATAAAAATAAAAAAAATTAAGTGAAGAAGGGAGAGTAAGGGGGTATAAGGAATAAAAAGATACTCGTTCACATTTAAGGATATAGTTTATCCTGGTTTTGGGCAAGAACAAAAAGTACAGTTTTGTACCTACCATAAATGTAGATGTTCGAAGATCCACATTGCTGCAGTCCTAACACTTGGGTAGTCCGCTGTCCCTCGGTCGGCCCGAATATCAGAGTATAAGGCTGACGTCGGTCAAGGCGCATTTGACTGACATCAGAACGTCAGGGTACAAATGCGCATGACCGACGTCATATCCTCAGTCTTTTCTTGCCCCAGATGTCAGAAGACCCTAAAAAGAAAGGTCAAAGCCCATAGACAACAACCAAACAATCAACCAACCTAACACTAAAAATATGTACAATATAAACAACATATACAATATACCTCAGATTGATAACCCAGCCCACACAACCGCCTCAAACTACAGAGGGGAAGGAGGAGTAAATTGGACTGCAGCAATGTGGATCTTCGAACATCTACATTTATGGTAGGTACAAAACTGTACTATGTTCTTCATCTCACATTGCTGCAGTCCTAACACTTGGGTAGAATCCCAAAGCAGAGGTAAGGGAGGATGGCTAAACTATAATGAAGCAGGAGCTGCCAAAATGCCCTGCAAAACAGCAGTGGCAAAACCAGCCCTGGATTTAGAATACAGTGGAAGGTGGTAATGCCTAGAGAAAGTATGCACTGAACTCCAAGTAGCTGCCTCCAAAATATCCTTAGTTGCCACCCCCCTCAAAAAAGCTGTTGAAGTGGCAGTAGCCCTAGTGGAATGAGGCCTAATCCCAGCTGGAATCTCTTTGCCATGATGGGAATAACAGAAAGCAATGCAAAACCCAATCCACTTAGAAATAGTTTGTTTTGACACGGGCTTGCCCTGAGAACACAAAGCAAAAGAAACTAATAACTGCTGAGATTGCCTGAACCCTTTAGTTCTGTCCAAATAATATCACAACTGCCTGTGTACATCTAAAGTGTGCAAAATCTTTTCCCCTTTATTTTGGGGATTTGCATAAAAAGTAGGCAAATGAATAGTTTGGTTTAAAGCCACACTAGAAACCACTTTAGGCATAAAGGAAGGATTAGTATGTAAAGATACCCTATCCTTATGGAAAATTAAGAAAGGCTCAACTGCCATAAGGGCCTGCAATTCAGAAACCCTTCTTGCAGAGGTAATGGCCAACAAAAAAAGCAGTCTTCCATGACAAATATTTCAACTCAGCAGTAGCTGCAGGCTCAAAAGGTTGTAGAGTGAGTTTCTCCAACACAAAATTGAGATCCCAAGCAGGAGTAGGAGCTCTTCGTGGGGGTCTTATATTCTTTGCCCCTCTAAGAAATTGCTTGAACAAAGGATGAGAAAACAATGGTGGGTCACAGTCGTAGTGAGCTGAAATTGCTGCAGCATGAATCTTAATAGAAGAGAAGGACAAACCTTTGTCCAATAACTCAGTAAGATATTGAAGAGCCACACTTAAATTAGGCTCAGAAACATCCAAATCCTTTGCTGCACTCCAAAACAAAAATCTCTTCCATTTATCTGCGTACACTTTCCTTGTACTAGGCCTTCTAGCTTCCAAAATCACATTCAAAACTTGTTGTGGAAGATGAGACCCTCTATGGTTCAAAACAGAATATGCCAGGCTGTTAGGTGAAGAGAGTGAAGTTTGACATTGAGCAAATGACTGTCCTCCTGGGACAACAGGTGTGGAATCAAAGGCAAAGGCCATGGAGGCTTCCGTACTAGACTTCTCAGTAATGGGTACCAGTGCTGTCGAGGCCAATCTGGAGCTATCAAAATCATCCTTGGCTTGTCCTGTCTGACCTTCAGAAGTACCTTTGGGAGGACAGGCAGAGGTGGAAAGGCATACACATGAAGATTTTTCCAACTGAAAGAAAGAGCATCCACTTTCCAAGCTGTGGGATGAAACCTCTTCGTGCAAAACTTTGGCAGCTGGTGGTTTAGTGGAGAAGCGAACAGATCTATGTCTGGAGTTCCCCATGACACTGTCAATTTCTGAAATACATGAAGATCCAGTTTCCACTCGTGGGGATCCATGATTTGTCTGCTTAACACATCTACTAAGGAGTTCTGTGCTCCCGGCAGAAACCTTGCCTGAAGATTTAGTTGTAAACTGAGAGCCGTCTCCCACAAAATCATTGCTTGCCTGCATAGAGGATAAGAATGTGTTCCCCCCTGCTTGTTGATGTACCACATGACAGTTGTGTTGTCTGTTAGAATCAACACCTGCCCTGGAAGAAGTAAATCCTTGAAAGCTATTAATGCAAACTGGACTGCTAACATCTCCTTCAAGTTGATATGTAGATGCTGTAGTCTGACAGGCCACTTGTCTTGTATCCACTTTCCATTTAGATGAGCTCCCCAAGCTTTGTCTGAGGCATCTGTCGTTAAAATCTGACTCGCCTCTGGCCGGGTCACAGAGAGTCCCTTGTTTAGGTGACATTCCTGAGCCCACCACAAAAATTCCTTTTGAATGCAAGGTATTATTTGAATGACAGTGTCCAGATCCTGGCAGTGCTGTGTCCATACATTTTGAGATACCATTGCAGCTTCCTCATATGCAGTTTGGCATTGGGAAGCACCAGAATACAAGATGCCATGAACCCTAAGGCTTGAAGGACTGTCCTTGCAGTCAGCCCGGACTGAAGAGATAGTTGATGGAAGTAAAGGGAAAGATTCTTTTGTTTGTCCGGGGTTAAAAAGGCCATCTGGGATGCTGTATTCAGTCTTACACCCAGAAAGCACATGTCTTGAGAGGGTACTAGACTGGACTTTATTTCCCTCACAGAATACCCCAGGCATCTTAGCACTGCTATCACATAATCCAAATGATGAAGAAGCTCGTCCCTTCCTTGAGCCAGAATCAGGCAATCATCCAAATAAGGATAGATTTGTATCCCTTTTAGCCTGAAGAAAGCTATCACTGGAGCCAGAACTTTCGTGAATACTCTGGGCGCAGTAGATAAGCCAAAGGGCAATGCAGAGAACTGATAGTGAGAAGTCCCAGTCCGAAAACGCAGATACTTCCTGCAACTTAGTCTGATAGGAACATGGAGGTAAGCCTCCTTGAGATCCAAAGTTACCATCCAGTGATCCTTGCCCAGTAGAGGTAAAAGCTGTTTTAATGTCAACATTTTGAACTTGGGAATGTCCAGATAAGTGTTGAGGATAGATAAATCCAAAATTGGTCTCCACGTGTTCCCCTTTTTTGGTACTAGGAACAGGCGAGAATAAAATCCTAGGCCCCTTTCTGGCATAGGAACCGGCTGTATGGCCCCCATTTGGAGTAACAGAGAAATTTGCTTGTGAGCCTCTATTCTTTGTTGAGGAGGAATGTCTTGCATGCCTTTGAAAGGAGGCAAGGTATGGAAATAAAACCTGTAACCGTGGTGTATGATATCCAATACCCATCTGTCTTGGGTAATTATACTCCAATTTTCTTTGAAAAGTGCCAACCTTCCTCCCAAAGGTGCTGCCAGGCGAGAAGGTTCTGGCAGCTGAAAAGGTAGGTCATTGGGTCTGTTTACGAAAGGACTGACCCCTGCCCTCACCCGAAGACTGTGCAGGAGAACTCCCTGTTCTAGGCCTGAAAGAGCCCTGACCTCTGCCCCTGCCACGTCTAGATCTACCCCTAGACTGGGAATCATAAGAAGGACACGTCCACCCCTTAGTAGGCCAATTTCTACTAAACTTTGGAGGCTGAACCTGCAAAAAATCTTTAACAGTCTGCATAGACTTAGCCTTGTCTTCCATTTTCTTTAAAACTGCTTCAACAGGAGAACCAAACAAGACATCAGATTGTAAAGGAGCATCCAAAATCCTTGTTTTAACATGGTCAGATAAATTTTGATCCCTCAGCCAGGCATGCCTGCGAAGAACTGACCCAGTGGCAGCCACCCTAGACGAGGCCTGTACAGCATCAAAACCACATTGCAAAGAATGCTTACCCACCTGTTCAGAAACATGCACTAAATCTTGTAACTCTTTACAATCAATACCTTCCGCCAGAGCATCAACCTTAGACTTCAATTGTGAAAGGAGATAATTCTGATATTTCAACATGTGAAACTGGCAATTCAAAGCTCTCATGGCAAGAGTGGAAGAAGTATAAACTTTCTTTCCCTATCTATCCAAGGCCCTAGCCTCTTTATCTGCAGGAACCGGATTCTTGACAACAGAAGCCTTAACACCCTTAGGCCCCTGGCTAACAGTTTCTGGGTCTGCCCTAGGACTCTTAAAAAGATACTTATGAGCTTCAGGCACCCTGTAATACCTATCTGGTTTAACAGGCGAGGAGGCAAAGAATCAGGATTAAGAGAAGCCTCTGCAAACACATCTTCCACCACATTCAGAACAGGAGGTATAGCCAAAGGCCTATGCTGGGGTAAAACAAAAATTCCCTAAGCCTTTTCCTGGAATCAGAGAAGTCCTGACCTTCCCATTTAAAATGCTCTCTCATGGAATGAAGAGTCTCTGAAAAAGAAAAATCCTCAGGAGGAGAAGCAGAAGGAGTAGAATCATCCACATCAGAATCAGAATAAGGAGAATACTCCTGCAAGTCTTCAGCCGAAGACTCAGACACATCCGAAGCCTGCTCATAATCCCCCAACACTGGTTCCATCCTAGGCCTCTTATCAGGAGGGGGCATAGAGCCTCTAATTAAAGTAATTAAATCTTCTGCCATTTTAAGCATGTGCTTCTTGGGCACAGAACCTGAAGAACTAGGAGTGACACCCACAGAAGCTAAACTAGACCTGCCTCTAGGAGAAGCCTTGGAAACAGAAAGAGAGGGCCTAGACACCTTAGGAAGGGAGGGGAGTACAGTTATCTGAGAAGCCCTGCAGCCTGACCTGCCTCCTGGGAGGCCACATCCTGTAAAATCAAAGTTTCTCCCTGGGACTCCAGAGAGGCCTCCGTCGGAACCACCGGTTCCACTGACGTCTCTAAAGAACCGGCGTCCGGTTCGGACGACTCCTCTAACCTAGGTTTGACTGCCTTGTCTTTGCGCTTCTTTGAGGAAGCCGGCGTTGGAGCATCCGACGGCATATTGTAATTGCACCGCTTCCCAAAGACCAACCTGGCACAATCTAACCTTCGCTTAATAGTGCGTTTATTGAACCTAGCACAAAAGCGACACCCAACAACGTCGTGCTCAGGTCCCAAACAAGGTATACACAAATTATGGTAATCCCTATGCGGTATCTGTTTCCCACAAGAAATACAGTTATTCACTTTTTCTGACATCCGGTAAACCACTGAGGCAAGAAAAAACCAAAATATTCCCCAACGGGGTACTTAACCAACTCTGACTTCGGTCTGAAACTCCGAATTCGAAAAATTTCAAAACGCCGAACGGCACTTGCAACACTGCTTCTGCATCGGACCATGCGGCAAAAAAGACTGAGGATATGACGTCGGTCATGCGCATTTGTACCCTGACGTTCTGATGTCAGTCAAATGCGCCTTGACCGACGTCAGCCTTATACTCTGATATTCGGGCCGACCGAGGGACAGCGGACTACCCAAGTGTTAGGACTGCAGCAATGTGAGATGAAGAACATCCAGATTTTAGTTGGAAAATCTTTGAGTGGTTTTGAAAGATGGGATGGAGGGTATAAACCTGATTAATACAGACAAGGAGTTCCAGGCTTTAGCAACATTGCATGACTACAGACAGCAGATTTGTTAGGTTTGTAGACAGGAGTTTTTTGTCACTGGATCGCAATGACTGATTGGGAACATAGTTGTGTACAATGCTTTTTGGTGCTGTACAGACAGATGGATGTCGGATCATTTTACAGGTGTTAAGAAGTTGTGTACAAGTCAGTTGATGTTGCAGTTCTAACCAATTAAGCCTTTTCAGTGCTATATAGCTGGTGGGTTCTGAAAGGGGCATGTGCTGCAAATTTAGCAACTTTGTTATAGCACTGTTCAAGTTTTAATTTTTGTGAAGCCTGGAGGTTAGTATGGATAGGAGCGCCATAAAGAGCGGGGAGAAGATAATTAATGGCAAGTATAATTTTAGATGCATCAGTGAGAAAGGTTTTGGCACTGTAAAGCATCCCTAATTTTTGATAATTTTTTAATGCAATATTGTGTATGCAGAGCGAATGCAAGATTATCATTCACTATCACCCCTAATAGCTTGCCATGACTTCAATGGTTGTATTATCAAGAAAGAGGACTTTAAATTTTGTTTTTTCATGAGAGAGGGGATTTGGGAAAAAAAATAGTAGCTTATTCTTTTTTTGGGTTGAGCATGAGCTGTGAGTTACGAAGACCTGTTTCAGTGACTGTTAAAAGCTTCCTGAGGTTTTTTTAAGGTGTACCATGTTCTCAGATGTGCAAATGAGAGTGGAATCATCTGCATATTGTATTCCAGTGCCTGTTTGGAAGCATAAAGGCAGTTGCTGAAAATGTTAAAGAGGAGAGCACCAAGGATACAGCCTTGTGGTACACCTGTAGTGGCCGGGAGGTAGAGAGAGAGTGGTGAGTGCCATTTTACCGGCTGATAACGTCTGGACATGTATCTTCTGAACCACTGAAGGGTGGGGTGAGAAAGACCTAGTGAGGACAGCTGTAGTAAAACTTTGCTCTGACAAACTGTGGTGAAGGCTTTAGACAAGTCTAGAAAAAAGAAAGAGACGAGTTTACCATTATCCCTAGATTTACTGACAGTATCTAGATAGGTTAGAAGGGCAGTCCTAGTACTACAAGGAGGACAGAAGCCAAGTTTTGTAGGGAACTGGAGCTCTTCCTGTAGGAGATAGTCTAGCAAATGTTTTTGAATACATTTTTCAAGTGTTTTGGTGGGGGGAGATAAGACTGCTGTAGGTCTAAAGTTATTTGCCTGTTGAATTTCCTACTTTGGGCAGAGGGTTAATGTGTGACTTTTTTCAGAGAGCTCCTTCCTGGTTAGATCTGACCACAAACTAATCACCTTGGAAAACCATACCCCCCCCCCCTGCAAAGGTAACCACCATGAAAAACTTCTCCAAAGCTAACTTTGGGCTCCTAAAAACAGAGGTGGCTAACTTCACAGCACCCATGCAAATGCAGAACCATTCCATGACCGCTGAATCATACACCAATGCACTGTACGAACACGTACACAAATGCATGGATCTCGCCATATCCAATAGAACCAAGATGCTCTCCTCCAAAAAAAAAAAAGGAAGCCAATCTGGTGGTCCCCTGCCATAAACAAACTCTACAACAAAAGAAGGAAACTGATGCAGAATAAGGTTATGTTCCAAGACTGGAAAAACTCCCTTATCAGCCTCAACAAAAAGGTGAGATCCCTCATAAAATCCTCTAAAGCTAGCTATGAAAACAGAATTGCAGCAGATAGTAAAGACAACAACAAGGCCTTCTATAGATATGTAAAGAATCTCCACGGCAATAGCCAGACTTGCTCTGAGCTACTGCACAATGGTACCTCCTATACAGAGCCAACAGATATTGCCAGTATACTGGGCGACAGATTCAGTGCCAACTTTATCACCCCCCCCCCCAAGGTCCAATCACAATACCAGTAGATTGCTAGGCACCCAGTATTACTGCTGCACAGGTTAAAATAGCACTGTCCAAGGCCAAGAATACAGCTTCTATGGGACCTGACAATATCCCTTGCTGTGTTCTACATGAACTACAGAGTGAACTGGCACCTCACCTGTGTGCCCTGTTCAATCACAGCCTCACCTCAGGCTTTGTCCTTACTGAAAGGCGCACTGCCACAGTCATCTCTCTACACAAAGGAGGAGCGACTACAGACCCTGGGAACTGTCGCCCCAACAGCCTGAAGAGTCTGATATGCAAAGGTATGGAATGGATCATCATGGACCTAATAAACAAGGATATAGGGAATCTACAAACTCTGGATCCCACACAGTTGGGTTTTGTAAAGGGTATATCATGCCTGCTCAACTTGGTCGACTTCTTTGAGTCAGTCACCAGAGCTGTGGATGAAGGCAAGGTGGTTCATACAGCCTACACTGATCTGGACAAGGCTTTTGATACAATTTCCCACTCAGGACTCATAGAAAAATTCACTAAGCTAGGCATCAACCCCTATATCACTAGGTGGGTTGCAAACTGGCTCACAGATAGAACCCCACAATGTGAAAGTAGCTGACTCCAAGTCAGACTGCTGACTAGTCAAGAGTGGAGTCCCACACGGTTCAGTCCTGGGTCCTCTCCTGTTTGGTATCTACCTCTCTGAAGTCCAGACTGACACGAAGGGACTCTGGCTGACAAAGTTCTTAAACGATTGCAAGTTGGGAGGTATTAACTCCCCAAGTGATGTTGACATCCTACAGAATGGCCTCACTGCGACCAACGACTGGTGTCAGAACCATAACTTTAAACTCAAAGCCAAAAAATGTGTCATCATCCCCTTTGGGAAAAACCCGGTTCCCATGAATTACCACATTGACAGTAGGCCACTGAACACAGAAGGCGTTACAAAAGATCTGGGAACACAGGTTGACAGCAACCTCTCTTTTGATTACCACAGTGCCACTGTGGTCAGAAAGTCCTTCTATGTCTCACATCTCATTACTAGGGTTTTGCATCCAGGAAGAAAGAGGCCATTGTCTCCCTCTACTCTTCCTTCATTAGGCCAATCACAGAGTACAATTGTCCCATTTGGCATGTACCTCTCTAGACAGCTGCAACAACTGGAGAGGCTGCAAAAGTACCTCACAAAGAGGACCCAAGCACTTAAACACTTGCCCTATACGGACAGACTCAAAAAAAAAAAAACTCCAATTATTCTGTCTCATATTGCCTACTTAAGAGGCAATCTCGGTTTACTTGCAAAGCCATGTCTGACCCAGCTCTGTTAGAAATGCTACATCTAAAATCCCAATCCCTCCGCACCACATGGTCCACAGACCTCAACCTCATTACCACAATTAACAGAACATGCTGGAGAGACAGGTTCATAACCCAGAGACTGCCCATGCTCTGGAACAGACTTCCCATACATGTCAAGCAGAGCACCTCGCTGACCCTCTTCAAGAGAAATCTTAATGAGTGGATGGGAAACAGAAAATTCACCCCGGGGATAACTCCAGTGGCTCTACTCGACAGAGGCACTGGGAACTAAGGTCAGGTGGCACTATGCCAGGGTAATTCTATGGCTAGGCTTGTAAAGGCCCTAGGGCCATTAGCCTAGTACACACCTATGAACCTATGAGAGGGAACACAGGATTCCCAGACTGACCAATTTATGAGGAGTGAGACAGGATTGGCAGTGCGACTGACTGCTATTTTTAGGTACTCGATTGGGTTCATAGGAGTTACTAGGCTAAGGGCCCTTACAAGCCTAGCCAAGTTCAACCCTTGTTCCTTTAAGAGTCTAGAGATATGGTCTCTGTTATAAGCAGATTGAAATCGGCACCAACTGCACCTATCCAAGGGGGATACATGTGAAACCCCTGGGGTGAATTTGCAGCTTCCCATCCAATTGTCCAAGTTACACTTAAAAATGGTTAACAAAGGCCTCTGTTTAACCTGTATTGGAAGTTTATTCCAGAGGAGAGGTAACCTCTTGGCATACATCTGTCTCTTCAGAAAGTCCTGTTGATGTTGCATGCTAAGTGAAGGTCCCAAGAGTGAGTGAATTGTGTATCATTTGACTTACGAATGTGCATTTCCATTGAGTACAGTGACAATGACTTCAGTCTGTCCACGTAAGACATGTTGCTGAAGACCATGAATTTTCATTCAGAGGAACTTTTGAGGTCTCTCCAGTTAATGCAGGTGCCTGTTTAGATACATGCCAAAGGGAGCTATTGCCGTGATGAGGGAAGAGTACAATAACCTCTCTTGTTCTGGAAGCTATGCCCTTGTTTATGAGGTGAGCAATGTAGAAGGCCTTCCTTGCAGCTGTGGAAACATGGTGATCAAAAGTAAGGTTGGGGTCAACCTGTGGGCCCAAATCTTTCACCTCTGACTTAGAGCTTAGGGTGCTGTTATTAATATGGTAATCTGCAAGGACATTGCTTTTGCCAAAGGGGGCGATAATGCATTTTTTTTTGCATTGCGTTTAAGACCATGACTTTGGCACCAATCATCAATCTGCGTAAGTCATTCTTGTAGAAAGTTGACATCATTTGGGGACTCAATGACTGCTCTCAGTTTGGAGTCATCAGCAAACCTTTGTCAGCCACAGACCTTTTGTTTTTTCTTGTACTTCTGATTCCAAACAACAGGGGACCCAGCATCGATCCCTGTGGAACACCACTGGTAACAGGTCTGCTGGTGGAGGTGGAGTCCTCTGTTTTGTCGGTGAGTCAGTTTCCAACTCACCTAACAGTATATAGATTGACCCTCTCGGCTGGGTGAGTTTTTCAATGATGCCTGAGTGGGGGAATGTGTCAAATGCCTTGGCAAGACTAGGTAGGCTGTATGCACAGATATGCCTTCATCCAGGGCTTTGGTGACCGTCTCAAAGATGTCCACCAGGTTCAACAGGCAGGATCTCCCTTTAACAAAACTAAATTGGGTCGGGTCAAGTGTCTGAAGGTCTTCTATATTCCTGTTAAGGTCCATGATGATTCTCTCCATGGCCTTGGAGATAAGCCTGGTTAGGCTACTGTGTCTATCGTTCCCAAGGTCAGTGGATGCACCCCCCCCCCCTTGTGCAAGGGGATGACAGTAGCAGTTTTCCATTCAGCAGGGACAAAACCAGTCCTTAAGGCTTTGTTTGAAAAGATACCCAATGGTAATTCCTAACTCCTGTTTTAAACTATTGAGAACGCACCCTGGAATGTTATCAGGTCCTACAGGGGCTGTGTTTTTGGCCGTGGAGAGAGCAGTTAAGACCGCCTTTTTACAGATAATAGGAGGTAGGAATATTTTGCAGTATATGTAGCAGGGGGGGATGTTTCACTGAACCTGTCTGCTAGCAAGATGTCTATTTCCACTAGTTCAGTATATGTACATACATACAAATATTTCAAGCACAGGCATTAATCACCTTCTAGCTTGCCAATATATGCGATATCATTCACTACCAGTTCAGAGCAAATCTGTTTATGGCAGATGTCCACCAGACAGGCTTGTTTTTTCTTGAAGCTCTTGCTTTGGTCCTATCAAGAACGGCTGAGTCAAAACAAATTGTACAGATGTGTATACAATGCATTGGTGTATATCCCAGTATAGGTGCCCTTGCTGTCAATGTAGACAGGAGCTATGAAGCTATCAATGCCTTCTCGTAAGAGGCTATATTTGGCTTTGGAGAAGTTTTTTACCTAACTCCTCCTGAGGGGGGAGGGTCTGATGCTATCATAACTTTGAAATAAACTGATTTGTGACAAGACTTCACCAGGGAGGACCTCACACTTGTGGTGCTGCACAGTTATACCATCTTCATGAGTACCAAGTATAGAATGTTAAGGCCGCTTGTGGGGGTGCCAACTATCTTCTTCAAGGCATCTGAGTTAACGAAGTTCAAGAACCTTTGAGCAAGTGTGTCTGTAACATATAATTTACCCAATCTATGGACGGGCAGTTAAAGTCACTCACAACCAGGGCGTTTGGTTGTATTTTGAGCGACTCAAGTAGTTCCAAGTAGGCAGTGTGGATATCATGGTTCATAGAAAGGGATCTATAGCTGGAGACAGCTTGGAAAGGGGTCTTCCCTATAGTTATTTGCACATGGAGCAACTTCTAAAGAAACATTCTGTTTAACCAATCTGGAGATGCAGTTATTTTTGATGAATATTGACACTCTTCCTTCTCTAGTTTTCACATGTTCATTTTATGGTCTGAATGTGTGGAAGCATTATATCCTGGTACGGCTGGGATACTCTCTGCGGCCTTGAACTTGGAAGATCTTCAGCTGAAAAGCATAATTTAAGAGCGTTTCTCCCGGGGCCTCCACTGAAAATGGGTTCTATCCCAGTCGGACTTTCCCAGTAAATAAATGTTAACTACAATAAAATATAATTTGGCCACAGGTTTGAAAGTGGATGTGGTGATATGTGGTGGTTGGGCAGGGCTGGGATTAGATGTTTGGTAATCCTTACTTAGAAATGCTATACAACCTATAAAATAAGAGTTGAACTGTATTGCAATTTTGAGAGAGTTATCGGGAGAGGGGTTTAGGTTGAATTTTTGACCGGGATGTTGACTTCTTTAATGGACTTCCAAACTTTTTTAGGGTTGTGTGTAGTATCATTCTAAAACTTATTATAGTAGTGTATTTTGTTTTCATTTATGTACTTTTTAGTATGATTGCAAAGCATTCTAAAATTTTCAAGATATAAGTTTATAGGCTCATACTAGGCTATCTGCCCTAGGGCATTTACAAGCCTAGCCAGAGTGTGTTTGGCTTTCACCACCCATTTTAAATGAATTTTGCTATGCCCTATTTTGAGGTTAGTATACTGTGCCTCTGTCTAACAGTGACACAGAAGTGATACCAGGGGTAAATCTACGATCTCCCACCCACTCATCAAGATTCACAATTAAGAGATACAGTAAGTGATGAACCAAGATTTCAATACAAGAATAAATTTAAGAATGTTATGCCATTGGGGAATTAGTAATAATCACGTGAACCATACAGGGACAACTCCTTGCGGGAAATGTAATTTCTGCGCATATATAGAATCAGGGAGTGAATTTATTCACCCGGACACAGGACATGTTTTTAAATTTTATGTCAATGCAGACTGTAGTAGTACCTATGTGGTATATTTGGCTAAATGTCATGAATGTTGTTCATTCTATGTCGGGAAGACAAACAGAGCCTTCCGGACCAGAATAAGGGAGCATCTCTATACTATTAGAATAGGCCGTAATAACAATGCATTAGCCACACATGTTAAAACAAGTGGAGAGGAACACACATTTAGTTTTATGGTTATTGACACTATTATCCCTATGGTAAGGGAAGGTGACATTAAAAATGTCATGGAAAAAAGGAAGATTAATTGGATTTTGAAAATGAGAGCTGATAAGGGTAAAGGTCTCAACGAAAGAGCTTCATTGAGACCCATCCTTAAATCCAGGCGTTTAATCGCCAAATAGAAGTATAAAAAGTCACCCCAGACTGTGGGATGACATTTTAGAAACAACCCCTTAACACATAGGGATTATTATCATAATTCCATATTGTATGCTGTTAATATATCATTAGCCTAGACAGTCAGATCCTGCTTTTAATATTGTTTTATCACATAATAGTATTGACAGCATTAATAGTATGAGTAGTTGTGTTTTTCCCTGTTTTTGTTAACATGAATAATATGACGTTTAAGTTTTTAGAAATGTATATTATTGATGCTTTCAAATACGTATTTACTTTGTTTTATACAAGTAAGAACTGTAGAGATTTTTTTAAATACACGTAGTGTTCGTATCTGCATAGTCTGATAGAAGGTGTCATAGTTGGCAAATGAATCTGTTTTATAATATTTATTTTGTTGAGAATGTTACCTAGTTAGGTTCTAAAAAGTTAGTTGACTTTAAGACACTATTGAACAAGACGTGACCTATATATAAGGTGATGCAAAGATTTTTTAAATTTAATGGTCTGAAGAAGCTGTAGTGAAAGCGCTTACCTGGTACCTGTAATAAACTACTTGATTTTTTATCCAAACGGAGTTTGTTCCTGTCATTTTTAATACTGGATATAGCGTTGGTTCGTGGTTGTTGCTTGGTCACAATTGTTGGGATTTCTACAGCATATTGGATACAGCTGACTTTTGGGATGACAGTATACAGGTCGTTAATGAAGATGGAAAACAGCAGGGGCCCTAGTATAGAGCCTTGTGGTACTCCAAGGGTGTTGGGTAGTAGAGGTTAGAGAGTTTCTTCTGCCAAAGAACACCCTGCTGTCTCCCATTCAGGTAGGATGTAAACCATTGAAGGGCCTTAGTATCTAGACAAAATGTTTGCAGGGTGTGTATTAGAAGTTGGTGGTCAACCATGTCAAATGCCTTGGTAAGATCCAAGAAGAGGGTAGAGGATATGTGATTGTTGCGATTATGGTTTATGGTGTTGGTGAAAGCTAGTAGGGCTGAAGCAGTGCTGTGGTGTGGACAGAAGCCATGTTGGGTATCTTCCATGAGGTGATTCTGGATTAGATGGTGCATGGGTTGTCTGTAAATACATTTTTCCATAATCTTTGCAAGTGGAGAGAGGATGGCTATTGGTCTATAACTGGAGAATTCAGTAGATCTTCCTCCTTTATTAAGTGGGATTACATAGGATATTTTCTAGATGGTGGGAATTCTAGCTTCTGTTATGGTTCGAGTAATTAGTATTGATACTGGGTAGGCAATAGCATCAGCTGATATTTGAAGGTACTCGGTGGGGAGTTGATCAGCAGAGTGTGTGGTGGGTTTTAATTTTTTGATCAAAGTACGGTGATGTGGCCACTGGTTGGAAGCTAAATAAGGGTAGGTTTCTAGGGGTGGTACTTTCAGGACCAGCGGAGCTAGGGGGTAGTTGGCTTGTTAGCCTTGAATTGACTCAGTAAAGAATCGGTTAAAACTATCTGAAACATCCTCGTGGGGGGGGGGGGTTATCAATAGTAGCAGCTGGGATGGAGGTACAAGTTTGTCCAGGATGAAGTAGATTATTCAATCCTGTTCAAAACTTCTAAAGGTTGTTTTGATTTACTGTCTAAGTTGCAGTAGTATTGTTTTTTCTCTTGTAAAATGGATTTTTTGGTTTTGTTCCTAGATTGCTTATATTTAATTTGATCTTGGGGGGTCTTTAGTAGAACGCCATAAAGCCCATAATTTGTTTCTATAGGTAATTTTGAGTCTAGACTCTAGAAAGCCATGGTGCAGTTTTGGTTTTTGTTCTCTTTAAATGAGCATGTGCATGCAAATCTAAGATCTCAAGAAATTTGTTATTAAAGTATGCAACTGCCTCCTCTAAGGGGAGGTGTTTTAGAAAAGGTCAGTTACATGAGTTAAGTTCTTGTTGGAATTTGGCAGGGGTCAATGTCTTTTTTGTTTGTAACTTTTCTGAGTAAAGGTTGTTGGGGATTAAAGGCTTTGTGCTTAACTATGTAAGTGAGACGGTGATCGCTTAGGTCGTCGGGGAGGGTACCAGCAGTGTACAGCTGGGGGGGGGGGTGTCACTATTTATGAGTACCCAATCGAGTATGCTTTCTTTTTGGTTGTGTTTACCTAGCCTGGTAGGGAAGGATATGATTTGATTAAAAGCATGCAGGTTAATATGGGTTGATGGGAATTCTGAGGAACAGGTGCTCCAGTCTATGTTAAAATCCCCGAGTAGTAGGGTTTCTTGGGAGTAATGACATGATAGCTAGTGCAGGGTGTCTTCAAGTGTAGTTATATTGTTACCTTGGGGAATATACATGCAGATGATATTAATGCATTTACTTTTGTTTAGCTGTAAGAATTTCAGAGTTATTAATCTGCAGTGGATGTGTTACACCTATGGTCACATTTAACTCAGAGAGTATAGCTACCCCCCCTTCCTGGAAACATGATCCAGCCTGTGTATGTTATATCCAGGTGGCAACACTTCCTTGTCTGCCGTGTTAGACTAAGAGAGAGTTAAGAGAGAGTTAGTTGGTCTACTGATTGTAGGACTGTAGCTTAGGTTACTAGTAGAGGGGGTATACATATCAGAAGTGGATGGGCCAGGGTTGGGGTGAATGTCATCACCAAGTATTAGGCTATGTCTGTACTTACTGATAAGCTTCAGGAATTTATTTATAAGTTTGTAGTAGTGTCTGAAACTAGGGCTAATGTCCAGGGGTAGGTGTGTTGATAGAGTGAACAAGATGTTGAGCAGGACCCAGTAATGTATGTATGGTTGAAGGTGGAAAGAATTACAGTTGGGGTGATAGTATGCCCCTTTGGGACTTGAACTCCCATGAGAAACTGGTTTTCATACAAGGTAAGGAGGTATGGGACCAGCAGGAGGGGTATTAGAGGGGAATAAATCATTGTTAGGGATACAGCTATTGCGTTAAAGAATTGTATTTCCTGGTGATACAACACCAGAAGAAAGGGTGGAGGTAACTATACTGGTAGGGGATGGAAGAATGCCAGATAAAAGCTGATGGGTGCTAGTAGAATGTAGATAGAGGAAAGGGGGTATGGTGAAATAACCTAGATGAAAGCTGACTGGATGTAGTAAGTGGGGGAGTGGCTATTTTGCTATAAATGTAGAGGTAGTGCGGACTGTGGGAATAGGGGGCAGGGAGGGGAGCGAACGGAGTGGGGCTATTGCAATCAAAAAGGTTTCCTAGGGCTTCCTAGAGCTGTAAGGTTGCTAGCTATAGATTTGCTATTTTTTAATACAATTTTTTAGTAAGAGTCCTATAGTTAATGTATTTCTAGGGAAATTTTAAGGCTAGGAATACAACAGCTGGAGGGGGCAGGGGTAAACTACACTTTAGCTAGTGTTGTGAGTTAGCCAATTTGTAATGGGGACAAACTGGGGATACTGCTCAATTTACTTGCTGTGCAGGCACAACAAACAGAGGGGTAGGGAAGGTACATCAACTACAGAATTAAATGAATGTGTGTGCAATCAAAAAAGTTTCCTAGGGCTTCCTAGAGCTGTAAGGTAAGTATTTTAGCTAATTACACCAGTTGTAGCACAATGTTGCTAGCTATAGATTTGCTATTTTAATACAATTTTTTAGTAAGAGTCCTATAGTCAATATATTTCTAGGGAAATTTTAAGGCTAGGAATACAATAGCTGGAGGGGGCAGGGGTAAACTACACTTTAGCTAGTGTTGTGAGTTAGCCAATTTGTAATGGGGACAAACTGAGGATATTGCTCAACTTACTTGCTTGTGCAGGCACAATAAACAGCGGGGTAGGAAAGGTACATCAACTACAGGATGAAATGAATGCATGTGCAATCAAAAAGGTTTTCTGGAGCTGTAAGGTAAGTATTTTAACTCTTAAATTACACCAGTTGTAGCACTTAATGTTGCTAGGTATAGATTTGCTATTTTTTAATACGGTTAAGGTGTTTGCCTTACAAACACAAGGTACAAGGTTTGAATCTCACAGGGGATAATTGGCTAGGCTTAAAATGACTCACAAAGGCAGTTAGCCTAGTACTAACCTATGAACATACTTTTGTGAGGAGAGTGGCCTAATGGTTAAGGTGTTTGCCTTACAAACACAAGGCGCAGGGTTCGAGTCTCACAAGGGATAATTGGCTAGGCTTAAAAAGGCTCACAAAAGCAGTTAGCTTAGTACTAATCTATGAATCTATGAATACAATTTTTTAGTAAAAGTCCTATAAGTTAATGCATTTCTAGAGAAATGTTACGGCTAGTAATACAATAGCTGGAGGGGGCAGGGGTAAACTACACTTTAGCTAGTGTTGTGAGTTAGCCAATTTGTAATGGAGACAAACTGTGGATACTGCTCGACTTACTTGCTGTGTAGGTACAACAAACAGAGGGACAGGGAAGGTACAACAGCTACAGGATGAAATTAATGTGAGTTAGGTAGTAGAGAGTTTGACTAAAGATGGCACTCTAGGAAGGGGCTGACTAAAGAAGATAATCAGGGGGCTGGGGGTGGGAGTAGCAGATAGGGAGAATGGAGTAGTAAGCAGCCAGAACAGGATTAACCCGGAACTTATGGAACCCTCCCCCACAGGGAAAAGGGCCGAGAAACTATCAGTGTAAGATGAGGAACAAGCTTAAAATATCAGTATCTAACAAAAGACTGATTTGAGTAGTTGTGGAATACTTCAAATATTTATCACTGCAAGCACAAATCAGGGTTGTTTGGCAGTTATGGAGAGAGTTGTGATTAGTATAGAAACTAAATGAAAGTAAAAGCAAACCTTCACCAAATTAAAAAGTAAATGCTTGGGACTGGAACACTGAGTGTAAGGCTGTTTCAAGGTATTACAGCCCAATCTAGTGGCAATTGGCTGCTTCCCTTCATTGTTGTTGTGCATACACCTTTAAGCCTCAGTAGTTTACAAAAACTAAATTGTAATTCGCCTATTACAATAGAAAAGCTGGAGGGAGTCAAGTTCTTGCTTCCCAGAGGTTTTACTTAGTTAAGAGACAGCTTCAGTGGAGAAGGTAGATATTGCTTTATTCAGTTAATCCCCAGATAGGGGGTCACGCAGGAAAGAAACCCGTGCAAACTATTACAATAGAAAAGCTGGAGTGAAGCAGACTCTTGCTTCCCAGAGGTTTTACTTAGTTAAGATAGCCAGCTTCAGTGGAGAAGGTAGATACTGCTTTATGCAGTTAAACCCAGGTGGGGGGGGGGGGGTCACACAGGAAAGAAACCAGTGCAAACTATGACAACTGAAAAGATGGAGGGAGTCAGGTTCTTGCTTCCCAGAGGTTTTACTTAGTTAAGAGCCAGCTTCATTGGAGAAGGTAGATATTAATTTATGCAATTAATCCCAGGTGGGGGGGGGGGGGGTCACGCAGGAAAGAAACCCATGCAAAAAATGAACAGAGGGGTAGGGAAGGTACAACAGCTACATTAGAATCGCTATGCTGAGTTTGTCCACTATCACACTGGATTTCCACGGGATGTGGGCTGCTATCAGAAAATGTTGAGAGGAGGTTGCCCACTGCCATACTCTTAGGGCCTCTCGACAAAGTGGATAGGATCTATTTCCTCTTCGTTTGTTTATGTACCATACAACTGACATGTCTGTCTGTATTGCAATAGTTCCCAGCGGAAGACAGTTCTAGAAGCACCTCTCTCATCTCTAGGACACTGATGTGCAAGTAGGCCTCATGATCCTGTTAGATTGCCTTGGACTGTCTTTCCCAGATAATGCCCCCCCCCCCACCCCACCCTGAGAGGTGCCTTTGGTCATTGTGGCTAGTGACTGGGGGAGTACAAATGGTCGACCTAGAATCGACTGAGTGGAGTAAAGCCACCAACGAAGGTCCTTCTTCCAAATTTGTGTTAATAGCATCTTGTGAGAAACTGGTAGGTCTCGCATGGACCACTGAGTGGATAGCGACCACTGAAGAATTCTCATGTACAGACGTGTTAGTGGGATCAGAACTATTGCTGCTGCCATGATTCTCAGACTTTTGCTTGTACTTTCTTTTTTCCTAGAAGGTACGGAACTTGGTGTATTAGAACTTTAATTCTTTCTTGAGGGAGTCTGGCTGTCATGTTTGAGTCTCAATCTGCCCCTATGAAAACCACATTCTGAAAAGGCAGCAAGGCAGGCTTTTTGTAATTTATTGTAATGCCTAGGTGAGAGCAAAGTTGTAGGGTTATGTCTCTTGCTTGTATTAGTAGATGCCTGGTCATGGCAGTTAGAAGCCAGTCGTCTAATGCTAGACATCTCAAGTGAGCCGTGACTACTGCCATACATTTGGTGAACACTCTGGGGGCTGTAGTGAGGCCAAAGGGCAGAGCTCAAAACTGGTTATGACTGGCTCTCAGCTGAAAGCAGAGATGTCTCCTGGATTGCCTATCCATTTTTATGTGGTAGTACGCATCCTGGAGATAGAGTACATCCAACTGTCTTTTCCCAGGAATGGAAGTACTGACTGCAGTGTGACCATCTGGAACTTGGTCTTTTTTTTTTTTTTACTGATTTGTTTAGAACACTGAGATCCAGAATTGGTCTCCAGTCCCCTGTTTTTTTTTTTGGAACTATAAAGAACCTTGAGTAAGTCCAGGATCCTATTTGGTCTGTGGAGAGTGTTTGAATGACTCTTGTCAAGTAACCTTTGAATTTTAAGGTTGCTTGTTCCTTTTGACTGGGTGGAACATCCGGAACCTTCTTTATCTTTGAAAGGGGAAGGAGAAAGGGGAAGGAAAAAGGGTATGATGTAACCTCTGGATATGGCACTTTGTACCCATTTGTCTTTTATTTGTTGCCAGGCTTCCAGGAACAAAGATAAGTGACCTGCAACTGGCTCCAGAGATGGACAGATGGGCCTCCCTTCAGGAGCACTAAAAGGGCTTACCAAAGAAAGAATAGTTGCCCTGATTCCCTGGTCCCCTTTGCAACGTGGTTGGTGTCTTCCATTACTACTTCCCCCTCTGCCTCTGGGAGAAGCTTCACCATGTGTGTCCTGAAAAGATCTCTGGGATTTTCAGAACCACATTTTACCACTTCCTTTTTGACCTTTAAGATAAGGTCTAGTAGGCATGGAAAAACGGACTCCTACGGCAGAGTCTTTCCTTCCTTCTCACATCTGTTGAGTGCATCCTTGACTTTGGGCCCGAAAAGGGATAAGCCATCAAACAAGGTATTCACAAAGGAAGATTTAAAGAGCTCCGCAAAGTCACACAAACGCATCCAAGAATATCTCCTTAAGGAAATTCAAGAGCCAGATGCTCTACTCACTCAATCTGCAACATATGACATGAGTCTCATGGAGGCGTTGCCCACTGAATTTAAGGTAGACTCCTGAGAAGACAATCTGCAATCCCTTCAACCACTGATCTTGGAGAGCAACTCCTAGCTTTTTTAGGAGGTCTCTCTGCAACCTTATAAAATGGGTAAGATAGTTCAGCAATCTGAGAGAAAAAGTCACTGAAAAAAAAAATGCGCTTTCCATATCTGTCCATCGTCCAAGACTCCTTGTTCAGGGGATGGACAGCAGAAGATGTCTGGAAGAGTTCCTTTTTGGTGGCTGCCGACAACTATAGCATCTACTGGGACTCCCTTGGCAAGAAACGCCTTGTCTGAAGGGGATGCATTATATTTACTTGGCTTCCTAGGAACAGGTTCCACTGAGTCTGGGGAGTCCCACGGCTTTCAAGAAACTAAGTCCACAAGTTCATTGAAAGGTGGAGACACCTAAGAGGTGGAAGGGTGAGATCCGAAATCCTTCAGTTAAACAGACTCCTCAGCAGAAGGGGTGGTGGACTTCCAGCCTCCTCTCTGTTTTAACATTTCTAGGATGTCTCCAAAGGAGACATCAGGAGACGACCGTGGAGACCCTGAGCTTCATTGAGGTCTGTATCTAAGGTGATGGACTCCTCTGGGGAGTCTAGGCGCTTCCTCTTGCATAACCTCTTTCGAAGGACCTCCTCAGAGGGATAATTCTGGGGAGGTTTCTGAAGAGTGGGGGGTACCCTGAGGCCTAGGATCTCTGCATCCCTGTGGATGCAGGGGTATAGAGGCAGACACTAGGGCCTATGGGGGAAGAACATCCGGACAGGACAGTGGAGCAGTCTGTGGAGACGGCACTCTCCTCATAACCTCGAAAGCCCCTGTCCCTGGTCAGAGGAAATCCATGGATCCGAAGAAACTGAGGGACCACCAAAACCAAAGACGATGGGGTCTGAGGCTGAGGTAGGACCCAAGCTCAACTCCGCCGATGCCCCAAAAGGCATAGTCTGTTTCGACAACTGTCCGATCCGACTCGCCTCCCCGGACCCGACTAGAGAGTGTTGGCGCCTAGACTTCTCAAGTTTTGATGGAGCCAAGGAAGTCAGAGCAATGGACAGATCCATAGATTCAGCAGTAGGTCTCAGATCTGAGGTTCCACTACAATTAGCTCTGGATCTTCTGACTCTGAAGCCAGGGGTTGGATCAGAGGAGGAACCAGAGCAGAAGAGGTGGATGTGGTAGGAACCGAAGCTGTGGGGGTCAGATCCAACAATAATTTAGCCAGCGCTAGAGTCCTCACCAGCCTCTGTACTACCTGATCCACGTCATCATCAGAAAGACTCCTGGAAGACTGAGTCAAGGGGATAGGGGACTTGGACCTTTGTAGAATGGGTGATCTGAGAGTGGGGGAGAACGGCTCCAAGGTAGGCGACCATCTCCGTAATTTGAACTCAGTCAACACTGAGGTAGATGGTGTCGGAGCAGATGTAGATTTCTCGGATCTGATAAGCTTCAGATCTGGAGAAGATATTTTTGCCAACTTTTTTGATGGTTCTGATAAGGCAGAAGAGGAGGATCTCTAGCCGGACCTGTCAGATTTATCAGGTTCATAGGTGTGCACTGGGCTAATGGCCCTGGAGCCTTTACAAGCCAAGCCCACAGAAGTGCCCTGGCATCATGCCGCCTGACGTTAGTTCCCAGTGCCTCTATCAAGTGCAGCCATTGGAGTGATCTCCGGGGTGAACTTTCTATTACCCATCCACTCATCAATATTTCTCTTGAAGATGGACAGCGTGGTGCTCTGCTTGACATGTATGGGAAATCTATTCCAGAGCATGGGCAGTCCCTGGGTGAGGAACCTGTCCCTCCAGCATGTTCTGTTGATTGTGGAAATGAGGATGAGGTCTCTGGAGCGTGTGGTGTGGAGGGATTCGGATTTCTTTAGATGTAGCATTTTAAGCAGAGTCGGGTCAGACATGGCTTTGTAAGTCAAGCAGAGATCGCCTCTAAGTAGGCGATATGAGAAAGAAAAAAGCTGGAGTCTTAAGTCTGTCAATGTAGGACATGTGTTTAATGCCTAGGATCCTCTTTGTGAGGTACTTCTGTGGCCTCTCCAGCTGTTGCAGGTGTCTAGTGAGGTACATGCCAAATGGGGCATTATACTCAATGATTGGTTTAATGAGGGAAGAGTAGAGAGAGACAATAACTTCTTTCTTCCTGGATGCAAAACCCTTGGTAATGAGATGTGCCACATAGAAGGACTTTCTGGCCACAGTTGCAATGTGGTGATCGAAGGAGATGTTGCTGTCAATTTGCGTCACCAGATCTCTTTATAATGCCCCCAGTGTTCAGTAGGCTCACATCAATGTGGTAATTAGTGGGAACTGAGTTTTTACCAAAGGGGATGACGCAGTTTTTGGCGTTAATCTTAAGGCCATGGTTTCGACACCAGTCACTGGTCTCAGTCAAGCCTTTCTGTAGGAAGTCTGCATCACTTGGGGAATTAATAATGGCTCCCAGCTTGCAGTCATTTGCGAACTTGGTCAGCCAGAGTTCCTTTGTGTTGGCCTGGACTTCTAAGAAGTAGATGTCGAACAGGAGAGGACCGATTCCTGTGGGACTCCACTCGTGACTGGTCAGCAGTCTGAATTGGAGTCCGCTACTTTCGCACTGTGTGTTCCATCTCTGAGCCAATTTGCAACCCACCTAGTGATGTATGGGTTGATGCCTAATTTGGCGAGTTTATCAATTCCTGAGTGAGGAATGGTATCAAAGGCCTTGGCGAGATTGAGGTAGGCTGTATGCACTGCCTTACCTTCATCCACAGCCCTGGTGACTGACTCATAGAAGTCAACCATGTTGAGCAGGCATGATCTCCCTTTCACAAAACCAAATTGCATGGGGTCTAGAGTTAGGAGATTCCTTGTATCATTGTTAATTAGGTCCATGATGATGCACTACATAGCTTTACATATCAGACTCGTCAGGCTAAGGGGACAGTCTTCCGGTATTGTGATTGATCCTTCAAGGGGAGGGTAAACTTGGCACTGAATCTGTCAGCCAGTATGTTGGCAATATCTGTTGGCTCAGTATAGGAGGTACCATGCACAATAACTCAGAGCAAATCAGGGTATTGCCATGGAGGTTCTTGATATAGCTATAGAAGGCTTTGTGATTGTTTTTTAGTGTTTGCTGCAATTCTGCCTTCATAGCTAGATTTAGAGGATTTTATGAGGGATCTCAACTTTTTGTTGAGCCTAATAAGGAAGTTTCTCCATTGTTGGGACTTCATCTTTTTCTGCAACAGTTTCTTTCTTCTGTTGTAGAGTTTACTAATGGCAAGGGACCACCAGCTTGGCTTCCTTTTTTTTTTGGAGGAGAGCATCTTGGTTCTGTTGGATATGGATAGCTCCATGCATTTATGTACATTTTTGTACAGTGCACAGGTGTATGATTCGGCAGTCATGCAGCTATTTTCCATTGGCATGGGTGCCGTGAAGTTAGCCATCTCTGTTTTTAGGAGTCCAAAGTCAGCTTTGGTGAAGTTTTCCAAAGTGGTTACCTTTATGGGGTGGTGTGGGTGAGATGTGGATTTCCATGGTGATTAGTTTATGGTCAGAGCTGATCAGGGAGGGATTGACTATTGGTGTAGAGCAACAGTCGCTCATGTCAGTAATAACCCGGTCAAGGATGATGCTTTCTCTAGTGAGGGTCAGAATGAGCTGGTCCAGTGCACTGGAATTGAATCCCCGGAAGTATTGAGCCAGTGTATTGGTGCTTGAGTAGTTTTCCCAGTTGATGGAGGGGTAGTTGAAGTCTCCTAGTAAGAGAGTGTTGGGTTGGACCTTGATGGACTCCAGGGTGCTTAGGAATGTGAAGTGAGATTCTAGGGACATGGTTGGGGACCTATAGCAGGCTATGACCTGGATCACCATCTTACCCAAAGTTAATTGTACCTGAAGTATCTCAGATGCGTTATGCTGGGCTACTAGTCTGAAGGTGTGCATATCCCTTATGAACATGGAAACCCAGTGTCTTTAGAGCTTCGGTCGATGTTCCAGGACTGAAAGGTGTGGAATGAGTTACAGCCTGGTAGCACAGGGGTGCTTAGTGATGCTTTAAGCCAGGTTTCTTTTACAGCACAAATGTCAATGTTCTTCATTTTGAGGAGTGCTTCAAGCGAGTGCATCTTGAGATTTAGACTTATAGTGCTGAGCAGCATGATCCTCAGATTGCATTTATTTGCAGCTGTTAAGGTGGTAATTTCGTCTTTGGAACACTGCCTAAAAAGGCACTATAGGGGTGGCAAGAGCCTTAGCCAAAACCCAGAAACCCAGGGGTGACAGATGCGGGCCATCTCTGGCAGAGCATTGAGGTCTGTCAATCATGTCATCCCAAGCAGAAAGATACTGGATCCCTTAGAATGACCCAAGAAACGTGGCCAATTGTTGAAATCAATCATTTTTGTTTGTACTGTGGTATCATTCTGGGTGACAGTAGGATACTGCTTAGGGCTAGTGTCATACCTGCTTGGGCCACATAATCCAAAGCCCCATCATGTCTCTTTTCATGTAGTCCAGGGAGGTGCGTCTCAGGTCATTCACACCCACATGGACAATGACAGACTCATACTTGTTGTGGAATGACCTGTGCGTGTGATGTGTGTCTGATTCTGGCACCTAACAGACCAGCTGACTGTTACCTTCTCTTTACTCAACCTAGTGAGTGGGACATCTGTGCGCGTCACTACTGAGTCACCTATGATTAGTGTATTGGGCAAGGTGTTTAACCTTAGGGGTTTAGGTTGAGGGGCACACTGTCGAGGTGAGCTATATGTCCTGTGGTTTGTGCTGTATTGTAGTGGTTGAGTGTGTTTCTGTCTTGGAGGTCTGTGCTGTTTGGGTAAATTTCTATTGAGAGCCTCTGTGAAGGTGGGTGTGTGGTTTGTGTTTTTATGTGAGAGCTGTGACAGTGGGTGTTCTGGAGGGCTGTGTGTTCCATGTGATTTGGTGCAGGTGTCGACCTTCTCTTGACCAGCTAGTCTGGTCTTGGCTTGAGAGTGCATAGCTTCCAATATGGTGATATAACTGCATCTCTCACACGTCTGAGTGTTGGGAGGTAAGAGAAGAGGGTTGTCTGTGTGCGTGAGGCACTTGCTGCACTGTCTCAGAATGCCCAAGTTCACCAGGTTAATAGGAGAAAGCACAGGGAACTGCCCTTTAATGATGCCAGGAGGGGTGGTCATAAAGTACAGTTGTGTACACTTACCATAATGTAGATGTTAGAGTGTATTCACTGTTGCAATCATTACATTTGGGTTATCTGCTTGCAGGTAGCCCTCAGTTGGCCTGATTATCAAAGTCTTGGGTCCTGTGTTGGTTGCCGTCTCATCTTCCATGATGTCAGGTAGTCAGGGGTATAAAGCATGCAGCCGATGCCATTACATCAGTTTTTCTTGCCCCTGATGTCAGGTGCTCTCATAATGGGATGCAATTGTATACAAGGTTACACCTCCAACAAAAAGCAAATACACCAGAAAGCTTAAGTATTGCAAACAAGAAGTCAATAGAAGTCAGGGGGCTGGAAGGAGGGTAACCAGGACTGCAACAGTGAATACACTCGAACATCTACATTTATGGTAAGTGTACACAACTGTACTATGTTCTTCGTGTTTCACTGTTGCAGTCATTACATTTGGGTAGATTCCAAAAGCTAAGGAAGGGATGAGGCAATTTACTGAGCATTAGGACCAGCTATCAGGCCCTGCAAGACTGCAGTGGCAAAAACAGCTCTGGATTTAGAAAAAATTGGCAAGTGGTAATGTTTGGTGAAGGTATGTAAAGAACTCCAGGTAGGAGCTTCTAGGATGTCCCTGGTAGGAACACCTCTGAGAAACATTGTAGAAGTAGATGTAGCCCTGGTGGAATGGGGCGGGGTAGTTTTCCCATGATGCTTATAGCAGAAATGAATGCAATGGCCTATCCACTTAGAAATGGTTTGCTTTGAAATGGCCTTCACCTCTGCCCGTGCAGCAAAGGCAACTAGCAGCTGTTCAGATTTCCTGACAGGCTTAGTCCTGTCCAAGTAAAATCTAAGTTGTCTGTGCACTTCAAAGGAGTGCAGTATTCGTTTCCCTTTGTTCTGTGGATTAGAAAAGAAGGTTGGCAAATGAAAAGGGTCACACTGGATACTACCTTGGGCATAAAGGAAAGATTGGTCCTGAGGGACACTCTGTCTGCATGAAAGATGATAAAGGCTCCACTGCCATGAGGGCCTGTAATTCAGACACCCTTCTTGCTGAAGTGATGGCTAGAAAAAGGCTGTTTTCCAAGAAAGGAATTTCAACTCTGCAGTTGCAGCTGGCTCAAAGGGAGGTAGAGTGAGCTTTTCCAATACAAAGTTAAGGTCCCAGGCTGGAGTAGGGGCTCTCCTTGGTGGTCTTAAATTTCTGGCCCCTCTGAGGAATTGTTTCAGCAGTGGATGAGAGAAGAGGGGTGGCTCCGTATTATAATGTGCTGAAATGGCCGAGGCATGAATTTTAATAGAAGAGAAGGAAAGGCCCTTGTGAAGCATCTCTGTTAAGTATTGAAGAATATGTGGGAAACTGGGCGCTGTTGTGCCCATCCCCAGAGTCTGGCTCCAGGAACAGAATCATTTCCACTTTTCAGCATAGGATTTTCTAGTACTAGGCCTCCTTGCTTCCAAAGTGACATCTAGCACTTGCTTACTGAGGGATGGTAATGGACAGCTCAGGTAATTAGCCAGGCTGCAAGGTTCAGGGTTTGAAGCTAGGGGTGCAGAATCTGGCCTACCTGCTGGGACAGAAGGGAAGGGGTCTGAGGCAGGTGCCATGGTTCCAGCAGAGACACACTGTGTAAGAGAGGGTACCAGTGCTGGTGTGGCCAGTCTGGTGCAATGAGTATTGTCCTTGGTTTGTCCTGTTTGATCTTTAGTAGAGAGGCAGAGGGAGAAAGGCATAAACTGAGAGGTTTTTCCAGGTGAAGGAAAGGGCATCCAATTTCCAAGCTTGTCTGTGGGGAGTCCTTGTGCAGAATTTGTCCAATTGGTAGTTCTTACGGGAGGCAAACACATCTATCTCTGAGCTCTCCCATTTGTTTCTAAAAATGTTGAATATCTTTGGTTCCAGTTTCCACTCGTGTGAGTCCATGTGATTTCTGCTTAGGTCATCTGCCAGTGTATTTAGCTTACCTGGCAGGAACTGAGCTTGTAGGTGCACTTGGTAGCTCAAGGCTGTGTTCCACAGAGCCATGGCTAGTCTGCTAGTCTACAGAGAGGGTATGAGTGGGTTCCCCCCCGCTTGTTTATGTGCCACATAACAGTGCTGTTGTCTGTCTTTACCAATAATTGTCCTGGAAGAATGTGGTCCTTGAAGGCTGTCAGAGCATTTGTACCGCTAACATTTCTTTTTGATTGATATGCAGGTGCATTTGGCTCGGATTCCATTTGCCCTGAATGCACTGCCCTGCCAAGTGAGCCCCCCATGCATAGTCTGATGCGTCTGTTCTTAGGGCTTGTGTGGCAGGCAGTATATTGAATGGCAGTCCCTGAATTTGGTGGCAGGCCTCTGCCCACCAAAGGAACTCTGTCTTTATACAAGGAATGATAGGAATCATCGATTTCAGATCTTGAGAATGTTGACACCATAGGCTTTTTAGATACCATTGTAGTTTCCTCATATGCAGTCTTGCATATAGAATTAGTACAATGCAAGAGGCCATGAACCCCAGGGCTTGCAGTATTTTCCTTACAGATAGCTGGGTCTTTGTGGCCAGTAGTTTGAAGTAGGCTGTCAAGTAAACTTGTTACTCTGGCATGAGGTAGGCCCATCTGGGAAGCTGCATTCAAGCTTGCTCCCAGGAATACAATTTGCTGGCAGGGTACTGGGTGTGATTTATTTTCGTTTATGGTGTACCCCAGTGAGGTTATCAGTTTCTTTACAAATGCCAGATTATTTAATAGTATGTCTACTTCAGGCAGGAAGCCAGGACAATCATCCAGTAATGGGTATATTTGAAAATTTCTTTGCCTGCAAAATGCAATGACTGGAGCTAGGCACTTTGTGAACACCCTGGGTGCAGTACATAAGCCAAAGGGCAGTGCAGAGAACTGAGAGTGCATGAAGCCTGCTCTGAAACGTAGGTATTTTCTGCAAGATTCCCTTATTGGGATGTGCAGGTAAACTTCCTTTAAATCCAATGTTGCCAACCAGGCAATTTTTGCCTAGCATGGGAAGCAGCTGATGAAGAGTTAGCATTTTGAATTTTGGGATTACCAAAAAGGTTTTTAGGATAGACCTAAGCACTCAACCTAAGCACTCAAAAAGCATCTTACAGCACAGCACTTGCTCAGACCTAATAGCAAGCACTAATATACCCTGACACTGATTGCCCAGCAGTGCAAGGGTCTCTATTCACCCCTCACCAACCAAGCGACTAAGCAGCACACCCTACTATTCAGGCATGACCAAAGGGCAACTTCAGGTGCATTCTCCAGTCCAGCTGGTGAATCTGGGTATCCTGAGGCAATGTTACAGCTGCCTCATGTACACAGACAACCCTCTCCTCTTACCACAAAACAGTAACATATGCGAGAGATGCAATTAAACAGCCAAACTGGAAGCTAAGCTGTCTCCACCCAAGAATGGAACAGACAGTCAAGAAGAGAAGGTTAACACTTGCACCACACCACCAGCCGCACAAAGACCTACTAAAACAGCACTGGCAAAAAATACACATACTCGGAGGCTCTAAATAGAGACCTCCAAAGCAGACAACCAAACAACCTGCAATTCCCGTCACAAACCAGACAACACATAAAACACAAAATCAGTGTGCCGCACAATCACATCCCTTAATGCGAAATAACATACCTAACACACTAGTAATAGGTGACTCTATAGTCAGGCACACTGACGTCCCATTCACTAGGATGGCCAAGCAGAAGGTTAATGTTAGCTGCCTGTCAGGAGCCAGAATCTGCCACATAACACAAGCACTCAGGTCACTCCAGAACAAGTACAAATATGACTCTGTCATTGTTCATGTTGGTGTGAATGACCCGAGACGTACCTCCCTGGACTACATGAAGAGACATGCAAGAGCTCTCTGATCGTGTAGCCCAGGCTGGTATGACCCTAACCATGAGTAGCATCCTGCCCGCACCAAGAATGATACCTCAGTATAAAGAAAAAATGATCAATTTCAACAATTGGCTAAGCTTCTGGTGTCATTGAAAGGGGATCCAGTGTCTGTCAGCCTGGGACAACATGCTCGACTAGCCGCGTTGCTTCTCATGAGATGGCTTGCACCTGTCACCCCTAGGCTTTCGAATACTGGCCAAGGGTCTTTGCTGCCCACATAGTGCCTTTTTTAGGCAAGGCTCAAAAGTCAAACCTACCTCCATAAACAGCACAATTAAAAAAATGAGGGTTATGCTACTCAACGCCAGGAGTTTAAATCTCAAAATGCATGAGCTCAAAGCACTCCTCAGTATGGAGAACGTCGACATCTGTGCAGTAACTGAAACCTAGTTAAAGGCTCTAGAGAACACACCAGCACTACTGGGCTATAACTCATACCAAATGTTTTGGCCACAGAACACAGACCGAAACACAAAAGGAGAGGGTGTATCCATATTCATCAAGGATACCTACACCTCCAGGTTAGTGGTGCAGCATACCACCTCTGAGATCATTCATGTGCAACTAACATCGGGCAAATCTGCAATGCAAATTGTGGCCTGCTACAGATCACCCTCCATGACCCAGGACCACCACTCCACCTTTCTGGAGACACTGGAAAACATGAAGGTCCTACCAAACACCCTGATATTGGGTGATTTCAATTACCCTACCATTCACTGGGAAAACTAGAGTACAAATTCCCAAGCCCAGCGCTTCCTGGAATTCATCAACTCAAATGCCCTGGATCAGCTGGTAAACTCCCCTACCAGAGGTGAAAACCTGGTCATCACCAACATAGGAGACAGGTGTTCCACATCGGAGGTCAACCCGTCACTGGTTAGATCAGACCATGAACTAATCACTCTGGATGTCCACACCCCACCACCACCACCCCCAACTAAGGAAACCACAGCAAAAAACTTTTCTAAAGCAAACTTCACCTTACGTAAGACAGAGGCGGTAAGTTTCACAGCCTCCACGCTAAAGGACAACGCTGCCCAAGATGCAGAAACCTTTACAAATGCACTCTATGAGCACCTAGAAGGATGCATGGATCGTGCCATCCCTAGCAAAACCAAGACTCACTCCTCTAAGAAAAGGAAACCAGTTTGGTGGACCCCTGCAATAAACAGGCCATACAAGAGGAGAAAACTAGTTCAGAACAAAAGCAAATCCCAAGAAGGAAAGACATCTCTGATCAGTATCAGTAAGAAACTAACATCCCTCATGAAATCATCCAAGGCTAACTTCAAAAGAAAAATAGCCAAGGATTCAAAAGATAATCACAGAGCCTTCTTTAGCTATTTTAAGAATCTAAGTGGCAACTCGCAGATATGCACTGAACTAGTGCAAAATAACACAAAATATACTGAACCTACTTATATTGCCAACATCCTGGCAGATAGAATCAGTGCAAACTTCACCCCCCCCACCTCCAAAAGGGACCACAACAATAACGGAAAAGTGTAGTGTCCCAAAAATCATAGACGCACAGGTGAAAACAGCCCTAACAAAAGCCAAAAACGCAGCATCAATGGGGACCAGATGGTGTCCCAGGCTGCGTCTTGCACAAACTGCAGAACAAACTAACCCCCCACCTAAACATGCTGTTCAACCTCAGCCTCTCCACAGGCGCACAGCAACGGTTATTCTTCTCCACAAAGGAGGGGCTACAACTGACTCTGGTAACTAGCACCCCGGCACTATTAGGTTTTACCTCATATCATGCGTTCCGGCCCCAAAACCCAGACCACACCACAAAAGGAGGGGGTGTATCCATATTCATAAAGGATACCCACACCTCCAGGTTGGTGGCAACGCACGAAGCTTCGGAAACCATCCAGGTGCAACTAACCATAGGCAAAACTGCTCTACAAATTGTAGCATGCTACAGGCCACCCTCTCAAACTCAGGAACCCCACACAGCCTTCCTGAAGACACTGGAGGGTATAAATGTATCTCCAAACACCATCATATTGGGTGACTTCAACTACCCGAATATAGACTGGGAACATTACTCAAGCCCTAACTTTCTAGCCCAACGGTTCCTGGAGTTCATAAATTCAAATGCCATGGAACAGCTAGTCACTGTTCCCACGAGGAGAAAATATACTAGATCTCATTATCACAAACATGGGGACAAAATGCTCCACACTGGAAGTATATCCCTCATTGGTGAGATCTGATCATAAACTAATCTCACTGGAAATCCACATCCCCCACCCCAAACAAAAAGACCACAGTGAAGAACTTCTAAAGCAAACTTCACACTACTCGAGACTGGTGTGGTATCCTTCAAGGCCCCTGAGCCAGTGGAAACCACAACCAAAGCTGCGGAAGCCCTTACAAATGCCTTCTATGAACACCTCCAAGACTGCATGGATCAGGCAATCCCAAATAAAACCAAGACTCTTTCCACAAAGGGCAAACGTCCAGTCTGGTGGACCCCAGCCATTAACAAACTTTACAATAAGAGGAGAAAGCTATTACATGATAGAACAAAATCCATAAAAGGGAAGTCACCCCGATCATTATTAGTAAAAAATACGAGCACTCATAAAATCAACTAAGGCCAATTTTGAGAGAAAAATTGCCATGGATTCAAAGGACAATCATAAGGCCTTTTTCAGCTATGTTAGGAACCTGGGTGGAAACTCCTAGATATGCTCAGAATTAGTCCAAAATGATACAAAAATCACTGAACCCACAGACATTGCCAACATACTGGCAGACAGGTTCAGTGCAAACTTCACCCCCCTCTCCCCCGCTAAAGGAGAGATAACTATCCCAGCAGAGTGTAGCCTCCCAGACATCTCAAATGCGCAGGTGAAAGCTGCTCTCTCTAAAGCTAAAAACACAGCATCAATGGGACCGGATGGTGTCCCCGGCTGTGTGCTACACGAGCTAAATGAGGAATTAAACCCGCATAAGGCAGCTATTTAATCTCAGCCTTACCACAGGATACGTGCCCAAGGAGTGGCATACGGCAACTGTGGTCCCACTCCACAAAGGCGGTGCCTCTACGGACCCTGGTAATTACCGCCCCATAAGCTTAACAAGTCTAGTCTGCAAAGCTATGGAGAGGATCATAATGGAGCTCATAAACAAAGATATAGGGGACTTGCAGACATTGGACCCGACCCAGTTTGGCTTCGTCAAGGGCAGATCATGCCTTTTGAACTTGGTCGACTTCTTCGAAACAGTCACCAAGGCCATTAATGAGGGAAAGGCAGTCCATACAGCCTACCTTGACCTTGCAAAGGCCTTCGACACAATACCCCTGGTATTGTAGAATAACTTACAAGCTTAAATGTAAACCCATATGTCACAAGATGGGTTGCAAACTGGCTTAAGGACAGAACCCACAGGGTTAGAGTTGCTGGCGCTATGTCAGACTCCAAGCCGGTCACAACTGGTGTCCCACAGGGCTCGGTCCTTGGCCCCCTATTGTTCGGCATCTACTTCTCAGAAGTACAGGCCAACATGGGAGGACTTTGGCTGACAAAGTTTGCAGACGACTGCAAACTGGGCGCCATAGTGGAAAGTGCATCGGACACGGATATCCTTCAGAAGGGACTCACGGAAACAGATAGCTGGTGCCAGAGCCATGGCCTGAAGTTAAACACCAAAAAATGTACAGTCATACCCTTCGGGAAAAACAAGGTAACCCCAAGCTACCATATAGATGGCAATCCACTAAGCACAGAAGAGGTTATCAGGGACCTGGGGACCCAGGTTGACAGTGGCCTTTCTTTTAAAACTCACGTTGCTAAAGTGGTTAGAAAGACCTTCTACATTGCCCACCTGATCATGAAGGGATTCACATCCAGATCTAGTGAGGTCATTGTTCCCCTGTACTCTTCACTTATCAGACCAATGATAGAGTACAATGCCCCATTCGGGATGCATCTCACCTGACATCTGCAGCAATTGGAGAGACCCCAAAAGTTCCTCACCAAAAGGATAAAGGGACTCCAAAATCTGTCATATGCTGCCAGATTGAAGAAACTCCAGCTCTATTCAGTTGCATACCGTCTGCTCAGAGGTGACATGTGCCTGACATACAAGGCCATGTCCAACCCGGAATTAATGGACATGCTCCACCTCAAAAAATCCAAATCCACCAAAACCACTAGAGCAAGCGACTTAAACCTTAGCACGGATATAAATAGGACGTGCTGGAGGGATAGATTTATCACTCAGAGACTCCCTATGCTGTGGAATAAAATCCCGATCCATGTGAGGCAGAGCACCTCGCTGGCTCTGTTCAAGAGAAATCTTGACCTATGGATGGGAGACCATAGGTTTATCCCGGGAATCATCTCTGTGTCACTGCTGGACAGAGGCACAACAAACTAATGGGCACTGTATTTTTTCATATAAGGGGTGGCGTAAGCCACAAAAATTTGGGCTAGGCTTATAAATGCCTTAGGGCAGATAGCCTAGTACAAACCTATGAACCTATGAACCTATAAGCCTGACTAGCCTGGTCTGCAAGGCTATGGAGCGCATCATCATGGAACTCATTAACACAGACACTGGGAACCTCCAAACACTTGACCCAACTCAGTTCGGCTTTGTTAAGGGCAGACCATGCCTACTAAACCTGGTTGACTTCTTCGAGACAGTCACCAAGGCCATAGACGAGGGAAAGGTGGTTCACACAGCCCACCTTGACCTCAAGGCTTTTGACACCATTCTCCACTTGGGTATTACAGAAAAACTCACCAGCCTGAACATAAACCCCTACGTCACGAGATGGGTTGCCAACTGGCTAACAGACAGAACTCACACGGTAAGAATAGCGGGTTCCAGGTCCGACTTTAAACCAGTCACAAGTGGTGTCCCGCAAGGCTCGGTCCTGGGACCCCTACTGTTCGGTATATACTTCTCAGTAGTACAGGCTAACACAGGAGGACTATGGCTAACCAAGTTCGCTGATAACTGCAAACTGGGAGCCATAATCGACTCTCTGGCTGACACGGACATCCTCCAAAAGGGCCTTACTGAGACAGACACTTGGTGTCAAAATTATGGCCTCAAGCTAAATGCCAAAAAATGCATAGTCATCCCATTTGGGAAAAACAAAACACCAGCGAATTACCACATAGGTGGCAGCCCCCTTAATACAGAAGGGGTAATAAGAGATCTGGGGACCAAGGTAGATAGTAATCTCTCCTTTGACAATCATATACCCAAAGTAGTTAGGAAATCCTTCTATGTGGCCCATCTAATTACTAAAGGGATAACCACAAAAAGGATGGCAGTGAAGTTTGAACTAAATAACAATCCGCAAATCACTCAGAGCAGCCAAATTTTTATTTTGTCTGAAAAAAAATCCTTTATGTGACCTGGGCTCTCATTTGGCTGCTCTGAGTGATTTGCGGATTGTTAATTACTAAAGGGTCTGCAACTAAAAATAAAGAGGTTATAGTGCCCCTCTACTCATCACTCAGACACATCATAGAGCACAATGACCCATTTGGGATGTACCTCATAAGACACTTCCAACAGCTGGAAAGACCACAAAAGTACCTCGCCAAGAGGATCACTGGCCTCAAACAGATGTCCTATGCAGCCCGACTGAAAAAACTCTGGCTATACTCAGTGGCATATCGCTTATTCAGAGGTGATCTCTGCCTGACTTACAAAGTCATGTCCAACAATTGATGGACATGCTCCACCTAAAGAAATCCAAGTCACTACAAGCCACACGCTCTAGTGAGCTAAACCTCGCCACAACAATAAATAGAATATGCTGGAGGAATAGATTCCTGTCACAGAGACTCCTCATGCTTTGGAACAAAATTCCAAATTACATCAGGCAGAGCCCCTCACTAACACTTAAGAGAAACCTTGACGAGTGGATGAGTAACAGAAAATACACCCCTGGGATCACTTCATTGGCACTGCTTGACAGAGGATCAGTTAATCAATCAATGGGGCGGCGAAAGCCGACACACTCTGGCTAGGCTTATAAATGCCCACGGGCAAATAGCCTAGTACCCATCTATGAACCTACAGACAGGTCCAGGATAGGACGCCAGGAATTGTCTTTTCTGGGTACCAGGAAAAGTCTTGAGTAAAAACTTTGCCCCCAATTCCTCTTCTGGAACAGGTTAAATAGCCCAGATACGTAGAAGAGAGGGAACCTGCTTTTGAGCCTCTGCCCACTGATTTGGGGGTAGGTCTGGCCAACCGTTTGGGGTTGGTAAGGAGTGGAAGTGGAATCTGATTCCTTGGGAAACTATACTTACAACCCACTTGTTTTTGGTAATGAGTTCCCAGTTTTTTGCATGCAGGACGATCTTTCCCCCTAAAGGAACAGTCAGTTGAGCAGGGATTGGAAGGTTTAAGGTTAAGTCATTGTGACAGTTTACCATAGGGGGGTGTCTTACTCCTTCCAGCTTTGGAAGTAGGAGCCCCCCCACTGCTTAGGCCTGTGAGTACCTTCAGACTGAAGCCTGTATGGTCTGCTGGTCCTGAGTTTGGACTGAGAAGGCCTGGAAGAGACTGGACAGGACCAATTCTTAGAAGGCCAGTGCCTACTAAATCTGATAGGCTGCACTTGCAGGAAATATTTAACAGTTTGCATAGATTTAGCTTTTTCCTTCATCTTTTTAAGTACTACTTCTGCTTTGTTGCCAAGCAGGCGGTTTTGGTTTAAGGGAGCATCCAATAATTTAGCTTTAACATCATCTGGCAAAGTTTGCTCCTTAAGCCAAGCATGCCTTCTAAGTACAGACCCAGTGACTGCAGCCCTGCAAGATGCCTCTAAGGAATCAAAACCACACTGCAAAGTAGGTTTACCAACCTGTTCAGCAGAATGCATTAAATCCTGTAATTCTTTGTTTTCAGTACAGTCAGGAATCAACATCATTTTCTGTTTAAGTAATCTAATAATATGCTGCTGATACTTTAACATATGAAACTGGCAGTTTAAAGCCCAAATGGCAGAAGTAGCAGAAGTGTATACCTTCTTACCCCATGTATCCAGGGCCCTGGAATCTCTATCAGTGGGGGTAGGGTTTTTGGCAGTAATAGCCTTAATGCCTTTGGGTCCCTGTGAAATGGTCTCTGGATCCGAAGTAGGATTCTTGAAGAGGAACTTGTGAGAGTCAGGTACTCTGTAATACAGGTCAGGTTTCCTGGGAGCCTGTGGTAAAGTGTCTGGGGCCAGGCTAGATTCCAAGAAGGCATCATCTACAATGTCCAGTTTAGGAGGGAAAGCTAAAGGCCTGTGTTGAGGTAGGAGTAAGAATTCCCTAAGCCTCTTTTTGGAGTCAGAGTAATCCTGGCTTTCCCAGCGGAAATGCTCCCTAAGAGTATGAAAAGATTCATCAAAAGAGAAATCTTCTGGAGGGGAAGCAGAATGAGGGAATGGAGTCCTCTGCATCAGAATCCTCATAGGTAGATAAGGGCAAATCCTGGTTATCAGAAGAAACAGAAATTTCAGAATCCTGATCAGAAGAATCAGAAGGAAAATCAGTTCTAGATCTCTTAGAGGGAGAAGGGTGGCTTCCCCTGATTATAGTAACAAGGTCTTCAGCTATTCTTATTTGTTTTTTAGGCATAGGGGCCTGACCATGTGGTCTGGGCGTCGGTTTTCTAGGCATAGATAGAGTTTTAGGCCTTGAAGAAGAAGATGGCGTCGGTTTGATATGCAAGTCACTAGGCCTGAATACACACTTAGAATCCGGTGCCTGCACAGAGGCTCCGGACCCATCCAGGGTAGAGACATCCGGAGGTTCCATAGTCGAAGAAGCATCTCGCAGCATACCAGACTCCAAATGGGTCTCAGTAGAGGCCTGCGAATCTGAAGTAACGGGTATCAAGGGCTGCGAAAGCGCCTGAGTACTGGCGAACTGGCGACTAGCAGCTTTGGACCTATGCGGTCTGTCTTTATCTTTGCGTTTTTTCGTAATGTCGGTAGTTGGATAGCTTACCGAAGCCATTTCTGGATAATTGAACAGAGTACTAAAATAGTTAGATGTGAAAATGAACAGACAAATAGTTCAAGGATTGAATAAGGCACAAAACCGAGGGACGTCGTGGTCTGGGCCTAAGCAAGGAATGCAGTACGAACGAAAATCTTTATGAGGCATTTGCTTTCCACAATTAATACAATTGTTAACTTTTACTGACATTGGTTTAGAGCAAGAAAAAGGATCCCACCCCCCCCCCCCAAAATCTCTTTATTTCAATTTTCTTTTTTCAAATAATAACAATACGGTAACTCAAAAATACAAATAAACAATAGAAATACCTATCTAAAGAAAACAGACAACAATCTCATTCAGAGAAAATTATATATATATATATATATATATATATATATATATATATATATATATATATATATATGTACATACATACAATATATACACAAGTCATTGCATCGTCAAGTAAAGTATCAGAATTCTTATGTTCACTTGGTTTCATAAGAGATAGTTAAGAATGGGGATAGTCTATATATAAAGTAAAAAATAGAAATGTAACCATTTATTTATATGTTTATGGGAAAATATCTAGTTAGACATATACTAAGAAAAGGGAGAAGATGCAAGAAAGACTGGTTATACTACATTCATTTCTTATTTAAAGGTTAGCTTTCCATGACAATTTGTAGGCAAATTTTGTCAAGAATTATATCTAGCAAGTAACCCCAATATTTTTGGTAATAGCGTTTGTTTTTTGTTTCTGAATAAATTAATTTATGAGATGAGATATATTTGATAGCAAGATTGCTAAAATTTTCCCATGTAATTGGTGACATGACATTCCAATTCTTTGTAATAAAGAATTTAATAAGGGCACACATCGTAATAAAGACATGTTTTAATATTTTTGGGAGTTGATTGATATTAATGTACAATATAGCTGTCTCCCAAGTAAGGGTTGATTTTTCATATCCCATCTTCTCTAATCTTAGTCTCAAGGAACACCATAAGTTGTGTATCTTAGTACAGTTCCACATGACATGTAAAATATCAGCTGTTTGATCCGGACAATGGGGACATATAGGCGAAAAGCTAGGATTGAATTTATTTAATTTAGATAAGGTATAATATAGATTGTTATTTACCATAATCTGTGTATATAACAGCTTCTTGAAAGGAATGAATTTGATTGTATTTTCAATGGCTAGTTTCTTATTTTCTTCATTCAGTGATTGATTTTTCATTTGCCAATAGTTTGAAAATAATAAAGAATTCTGATGTTTTTGCACTCATTACAATTTTATAAGTCCTAGAAATAGTTTTCCCTAGAATGGCAAGATTTTCAAGTATTAATTTAACTAAATCTATGTTCTGTAAGTCAGTGTGTATTTGTGAGAATTTAGCATTTATAAGATGAAGTTGGTTAAGGATAATACTATATTTCATAGGAAGTTTGAGTTCAAATCTCATTTGCCCAGTGTTAGAGTCTTTCCATTGGTATATATATCCCATATTGTGTAGTCTTTTATCAGGGGGTAGTTTGCTAGATTTACTGGTTTATTATTTATTAGTAAATTAGGATTTAGATGCAACGGTTGTATAAGGGCAAAAGCATCAGCTAATTGCAATGATTTAAATAGTTTCCGTGTTGTAAGAATCATGTTTTTAATTAGTGGTCGTAAATTCTTCGTTTATATGCTAGCCTGGTTTAAATTCAAGAATGGTAAAGATTTGATATTACAGCCAAAGGATTTCAACTGTTCATACCAGATTTTGGTCCACTGGGATGTCCAAGTATTTATATAAAAAAAAAAAAAAAAAAAAAAAAAATTATCTGCTTTTACTGTATTTGTGTTTTTTCCTACTTTATTTTGCTTTTGCGTCATCTTAAAAGTACTCAATTGTATTTATTACTGCTTGGTGTAACTTATTCTAAGCCTTTTAGTTTAAGCACTTGGGCTTTAGACCAGTTGTTTTACATTAGGAAGGTCTGTGGGCTGCACTGTGGTGGCAGGACAGGTAGCTTACATCCTTCTAAGTTGCGAACTGCTGATTGAGGGCTCAGTGTCTGTTATTCTAAAAGTGTATTAGTTCTGGTTTAAACACCAGGGCTTCAGGCCAGTTATTTTACATTAAGAAGGTTCATGGTCTGCACTCTTGTGGGAGAAGAGGCTGGATTCTGCCCTTCTGAGCTGGGAATTTCTGGTTAAAGGCTTATAGTGCCTGCATATTTTAACTATTTCTTACTGTAATTGGTACACCTTGTTTGCTGTAGCATAGACTAGATGCAGGCCTGCTGAATCTCGTTTTGTTTGTATGCTTGTTATTTTCCTGAAAAGCTAATTCCACCTAAAATGCGGCTTTTCAGCGCTTCTGTGGATCCCTAGTGATATCTGCATTGCTTACTGTACTTATTTCCTTGTTTCACTTGAAAGAAAGTTACTGTTTGTCATTTTTGCATTTAAGTTACCTGGCACTTGCTCATTAAAACAATTATACAAGTCAGCACTAAAAAATTAAAAGCACTACACCCTCACAAATTCCCCCTGGAGTACCTTGCTCCCCCACTGGCCATTTTTTTCAATTATAAAGAAATTCCCAATACTATTCTAGCATGTCCAAAAGTCAGTTGTCAATCTCCTCTCCAGTCCAGCTGGTGAATCTGGGAATCTTGAGGCAATGTTACAACTGCCTCATGTACAAAGACAACCCTCTCCTCCTCTCAACAAATTCCAACACATGTGAGAGATGCAACCATATAGCCAAACTGGAGGCTAAGCTCTCTCGGCTCAGTACTGGCGTAAGCAGTCAGGAGGAGAAGGAAACCACACTCACTACAATTCCAGTCTCACACAGACCTACCACGACAGCAAACCAAACACAAACACACAAAAACATACTTGGAGGCTCTAAATAAAAATCTGCCCAAGCAGCAGAGACCTCCAAAGCAGACACCCAAGCAACCGCTACCCCAAAACAAAACACATGCAACACATAGCTCACAAAGCCAGTGCGCCGAACAGTCACAGCCCTTAAGGCTAAACAACACACCTGATACACTTGTAATAGGTGACTATCATCAGGCACGCTGATGTCCCACTCACCAGGCTGAACAAGGAGAAGGTCACGGTGAGCTGCCTGTTGGGCGCTAGGATCTGCCACATAACACAAGCACTCAGGTCACTCCAAGGCAAGTACAAATATGACTCAGTCATTGTCCATGCTGGTGTGAATGACCTGAGACGTACCTCCCTGGACTACATGAAAAGAGACATAGAGGAGCTCTCTGAGCATGTAGCCCAGGCCGGTATGACCCTGACCTTGAGTAGCATCTTACCCTCACCAAGAATGATGCCACAGTATGAAGACAAGATTATCAATTTCAACAATTGGCTTAAGTATTGGTGTCATTCAAAGGGGATCAATGCCTGTCAGCCTGGGATGACATGCTCGACAAGCCACGATGCTTCGCTAGGGACGGCTTGCACCTGTCACCCCTGGGCTTTCGGACATTGGCAAAGGCTCTTGCTACCCCCATAGTGCCTTTTTAGGCAAGGCTCAAAAGACAAACCCACCTCCATAGGTATCACAAGGGATAAGAAACTAAGAGTAATGCTACTCAATGCCAGAAGTCTAAACCTCAAGATGCCTTTTCGAAACTCTCCTTAGCATGGAGAACATCGATATCTGTGCAGTAACAGAAACCTGGTTCAAGGCTCTCGAGAGCACCCCAGCACTACCAGGTTATACCTCATACCATGCTTTTCGGCCCCAAAACTTGGACCGAACCACAAAGGAGGGAGTATCAATATTCGTCAAAGATACCCACACCTCCAGGTTGGTGGCACAGCACGAAGCATCAGAGACTATCCATGTGCAACTAACAGTGGGTAAAACTGCCTTCCAGTTTATAGCCTGCTACAGACCACCCTCCCCAAACCCAGGAAACCCCATTCGGCCTTCCTGAGAAAACTAGAAAATATGAAGGTCTCTCCAAACACCATTATATTGGGTGACTTCAACTACCCAACCATAGACTGGGAGCATTACTCTAGCTCCAACACCCTAGCCCAAAGGTTGCTAGAATTTATAAACTCAAATGCTATGGAACAACTTGTTACCACTCCCACAAGAGGGGAAAACATACTGGACCTGATCATCACCAACATGGGGACTCTATGCTCCAGACCAGAAGTGTATCCCTCACTGGTAAGATCAGACCATAAACTAATCTCACTGGATATTCACATCCCGACCCCACCCCATGCCCAAAAAACCACAGTGAAAAACTTCTCTAAAGCAAATTTCACACTCCTCAAAACCAAGGTGGAATCCTTCAAAGCCTCCGGGCCTGTGGATAATACAGCCCACACCGCAAAATCCTTTATAAACGCATTCTATGAACACCTTCAGGAATGCATGGATCATGCAATCTCAAATAAAACCAACATCCAATCCTCCAAAGGCAGATGTCCTGTCTGGTGGACCCCAGCCATAAACAAACTATACAATAGAAGGAGGAAGCTGCTACAGGATAGAGCAAAATCCCAAAAAGGGAAGGCATCTCTGATCAGTATTAGCAAAAAACAACGGGCACTCATAAAATCGTCTAAGGCCAGCTTAGAGAGAAAAATTGCACAGGACACTAAGGATAATCACAAGGCTTTCTTTAGTTATGTTAGGTGCCTGGGTGGGAATTCCCAGATATGCTCAGAATTAGTCCAAAATGACAAAAAATACACCGAACCCACAGACATTGCCAACATCCTAGCTGACAGGTTCAGCGCAAACTCCCCCCCCCCTCCACCAAAAGGGCTAATATCTATCCCAGCAGAGTGCTGCCCCCCTGACATCTCAGATGCTCGGGTAAGAGCTACCCTCTCCAAAGCAAGAAAAGTACAGTTTGATGCCACAGTATGAAGACAAGATTATCAATTTCAACAATTGGCTTAAGTATTGGTGTCATTCAAAGGGGATCCAATGCCTGTCAGCCTGGGATGACATGCTCGACAAGCCACGATGCTTCTCGCTAGGGACGGCTTGCACCTGTCACCCTGGGCTTTCGGACATTGGCAAAGGCTCTTGCTACCCCATAGTGCCTTTTTAGGCAAGGCTCAAAAGACAAACCCACCTCCATAGGTATCACAAGGATAAGAAACTAAGAGTAATGCTACCAATGCCAGAAGTCTAAACCTCAAGATGCACGACTGAAACTCTCCTTAGCATGGAGAACATCGATATCTGTGCAGTAACAGAAACCTGGTTCAAGGCCTCGAGAGCACCCCAGCACTACCAGGTTATACCTCATACCATGCTTTTCGGCCCCAAAACTTGGACCGAACCACAAAAGGAGGGGAGTATCAATATTCATCAAAGATACCCACACCTCCAGGTTGGTGGCACAGCACGAAGCATCAGAGACTATCCATGTGCAACTAACAGTGGGTAAAACTGCCTTCCAGTTTATAGCCTGCTACAGACCACCCTCCCAAACCCAGGAAACCCCATTCGTCCTGAGAAAACTAGAAAATATGAAGGTCTCTCCAAACACCATTATATTGGGTGACTTCAACTACCCAACCATAGACTGGGAGCATTACTCTAGCTCCAACACCCTAGCCCAAAGGTTGCTAGAATTTATAAACTCAAATGCTATGGAACAACTTGTTACCACTCCCACAAGAGGGGAAAACATACTGGACCTGATCATCACCAACATGGGGACTCTATGCTCCAGACCAGAAGTGTATCCCTCACTGGTAAGATCAGACCATAAACTAATCTCACTGGATATTCACATCCCGACCCCACCCCATGCCCAAAAAACCACAGTGAAAAACTTCTAAAGCAAATTTCACACTCCTCAAAACCAAGGTGGAATCCTTCAAAGCCTCCGGGCCTGTGGATAATACAGCCCACACCGCAAAATCCTTTATAAACGCATTCTATGAACACCTTCAGGAATGCATGGATCATGCAATCTCAAATAAAACCAACATCCAATCCTCCAAAGGCAGATGTCCTGTCTGGTGGACCCCAGCCATAAACAAACTATACAATAGAAGGAGGAAGCTGCTACAGGATAGAGCAAAATCCCAAAAAGGGAAGGCATCTCTGATCAGTATTAGCAAAAAACAACGGGCACTCATAAAATCGTCTAAGGCCAGCTTAGAGAGAAAAACTGCACAGGACACTAAGGATAATCGCAAGGCTTTCTTTAGTTATGTTAGGTGCCTGGGTGGGAATTCCCAGATATGCTCAGAATTAGTCCAAAATGACAAAAAATACACCGAACCCACAGACATTGCCAACATCCTAGCTGACAGGTTCAGCGCAAACTCCCCACCATATGGGCTAATATCTATCCCAGCAGAGTGCTGCCCCCCTGACATCTCAGATGCTCGGGTAAGAGCTACCCTCTCCAAAGCAAGAAACACAGCATCAATGGGACCAGACGGTGTCCCGGGCTGCGTCCTACATGAACTCCAAGAAGAGCTAAACCCAAACCTAAAACTACTGTTCAATCTCAGCCTTACTACAGGATGTGTACCCAAAGAGTGGCGTACAGCAACAGTGGTCCCTCTCCACAAAGGTGGTGCCTCAACGGATCCTGGAAACTATCGCCCCATAAGTCTCACTAGCTTGGTCTGCAAAGCTATGGAAAGGATTATCATGGACCTTATAAATAAAGATATTGGGGACCTGCAGACACTGGATCCTACCCATTTTGGCTTTGTTAAGGGCAGATCCTGCCTCTTGAACCTGGTCGATTTCTTTGAAACAGTCACCAAGGCCATTGACAAGGGGAAGGTGGTCCACACAGCCTACCTGGACCTCGCAAAAGCCTTTGATACAATACCCCACTTGGGCATTATAGATAAGCTCACCAGCTTAAATATAAACCCCTATGTCACTAGAAGGGTTGCAAACTGGCTCAAGGACAGAACCCACATGGTTAGAATAGCTGGAGCCATGTCAGACTCCAAACCAGTTACAAGGCTCAGTCCTGGGACCTCTCTTGTTCGGTATATATTTCTCGGAGGTACAGGCCAACATGGAAGGACTGTGGTTGACCAAGTTCACAGATGACTGCAAACTGGGCACCATAATAGACTTTCCAGCTGACACAAGCACCCTCCAAAAGGGCCTCATAGAAACAGACAACTGGTGCAAGAGCCATGGCCTCAAGCTAAACGCCAAAAAGTGTATAGTCATCCCCTTTGGCAAAAACAAAGTGCCCACAAATTACCACATAGGTGGTAATCCATTAAGTACAGAAGAAGTAATTAGGGACCTGGGGACCCAAGTTGATAGCAATCTCTCATTTGACAACCACGTGGCCAAAGTGGTTAGAAAAACATTTTATATAGCCCACCTAATCATGAAGGGATTCACATCTAGATCAGGGGAGGTCATCGTGCCTCTTTACTCATCCCTCATCAGGCCCATAATTGAGTACAATGCCCCTTTTGGGATGTACCTTACCAGACACCTGCAGCAACTGGAAAGACCCCAAACGTACCTCACCAAGAGGATCAAGGGGCTCAAACAGATGCCGTATGCTGCCCGGTTAAAGAAACTCCAGCTCTACTCAGTGGCATACCGCCTGCTCAGAGGCGATCTGTGCCTGACGATAAAGCCATGTCCAACCCAGAATTAATGGACATGCTGCACCTCAGAAAATCCAAATCCCATTGAGCTACGCTCGAGGGACTTGAACCTCAGCAGTGAAATAAATAGGACATGCTGGAGGGACAGATTCATAACCCAGAGGCTCCCTTCACTCTGGAATAAAATCCCAGTCCAGGTTAGGCAGAGTCCCTCATTGACTCTCTTCAAGAGGAATCTTGATGAGTGGATGGGAGATCGTAGGTTTACCCCGGGTATCACTTCTGTGTCACTGTTAGACAGAGGCACAGTATACTAACCTTGAAAAAGGGCATAGCAAAATTAATTTAATATGGGTGGCGAAAGCCATACACACTCTGGCTAGGCTTATAAATGCCCTAGGGCAGATAGCCTAGTATGAACCTATGAACCTATATACGAGTCATTGTTTATTATTTGTATTAGTCTGTATACAGTAATTATACTATAGTAAAGCTTAAAATCAGGTAACCCCAATACCCCCTTATCTTTGGCGAGTACAAGTTTTGCATATTTAATTCTGGTAGATTTGGGATACCATAAGAATCTTGATATAGCTTTTTCCATGGCAAGGAAGAAGTTTTGGGGAATATTTGAAAAGGTAGCATTTAATTGAAAGAGTATTCTTGGTAGAAAATTCATCTTGACAACACTAGCTTTTGACAGTAAAGACATATTAATGTTCTTCCATCTATCCATACCATTTTGTATACTAGTCCACGTAGTTAGTAGGTTATTGTTTATAATATCTTTGAAGTCTGAAGTAAATATTATTCAGAGATATTTTATCTGGTAGTTTATTTTGATCTCACTCATAGGAAAGTACAATTCTTTACGTCCTATAGGATTGAGGGGAAATATGTGTGACTTGTTTAAATTTAAATTATAATTTGAAACTACCGAGAAATCATCAATAATGAAGTATTTTTGGGAGGTCAGTAGTGGGGAGTTGGAAGTATATATTTAAGTCATCAGCAAAGGCAGAGTATATACGATTTGTATTGTGGATTCTGGGAATATGGTGAAAGGTTTTTTGTGAAATAAACAGAAGGAGGGGTTCTAGATAAAGATTAAATAGGCATGGCGAAAGAGGACATCCTTATCTTGTACCATTGGATAAGAGTATAGGGTTAGTTATAAGTATATTTACCTGTATAGTGGTAGAAGCTTTCTGATACAGAACCTGGATCATTTTAATGAATTCTTGAGGAAAACCATATAAAGGCAGTATATTAAAGAGAAAGTATAAGTTTACTCTATCAAAAGCTTTAGTTGCATCTACTGTAAGGGCATATCTGGGGCATTTATCCATAGTAAGTAGTCTTACAATGGTATCTAAAAGGAGGGTGTTGTCACTTGTTTGCCTGTTTGTCAAAAAGCCCACTTGTTGTTGGGAAATAATAGAGGGGAGTATATTCTTAAGTCTATTTGCTATAACATGGGCAAGAAAAAGGATCCCTAACAGGGTACTTAGCTTTTTTGAAGACTTCGGATCTGAAACTCGAAAACGAAAATTTCAGGAGTCAGACGACAGGCACTTGCGAACTGCTTCTGCTTTGGGCACCACACGGCAAGAAAGACCAATGTAATGGCGTCAGCTGCATGCTTTATACCCCTGACTACCTGACGTCAGGAAAGATGAGACAGCAACCAAAGCAGGACCCAAGACTTTGATAATCAAGCGACTGAGGGCTACCTGCAAGCAGATAACCCAAATGTAATGACTGCAACAGTGAAACACGAAGAACATCTACTAAGTACTTGGAGCTATTTCTGTGACGAACGACTAGTGCTGATGGCACTTAGGTGTGCTACAATAATTGCTACAAATACCTGTTGAAGTGCAAAGCGATTGGACTACCTGAAGTGCAAGAGTGAAAGAACTAGCAAGATCTAAGGGAAAAACTGAACAGCAGACTTTCTGGCACCAGTAATAGTCTTGTCAGATTAAGCTGTTAGAGACTTGTCCTTTTTAGATAAACCCAGATCTTCTTCTAAAGCCTCTGAGAAAAGGGTTTTCAATAATCCTTTTAATATCAATTTGTTTTTCCCTCTCCAGGAGTGTTCTTTGATTGAAAGCATGACACCAGCCCAAGGTAAACTGAGTAACACACATCCAAGAATCAAGCAAGCATCGGGGGAAGATTGGAGGGATAGAATACTGCAACATATAGAAGAGACAGACATCTATGGTTATGGTAAGATTTTACACAACTATTCTATGTCCTTCTGTTCATATGTTGCAGTGTTCATAACATGAGGCAGAATACTAAAGCTCATGCAGGGGAAAAAGTGGCAGGAGGGACTGCAGCACTCTCTACATACCCTTGAAACATAGCCCTGGAAAAAACAGCTCTAGACCTACACCATCCAACTTGTAGTGGTTTTATGAAGGTATGGAAGGAATACCAAGAAGCTGTTTCTAAGATACAGGAAGTATCCAGATCTTTAAAAAAGCACCCGAAGAAGACACAGCTCTAGTGGTATGAGCCTTAACTGGAGCTGCAAGGGTTTTCTCATGAGTCACATAACAAAAGGAATAGCCTTAGAGATCCATGAGGAGACTGCCTGCTTGAAAACTGGTCTGTCCAGAGTCCTGGGATGGTAGGGAACAGACTGTCAGATTTCCTAAAGGACTTGAGTTGTCTATGCACATCCAAGGTGTGTAAGACTCCCTCACTAGTATATTGTGAAGAAAAAAGTGGGGAGGGTTAACAGACTGATTAAATGACATTCCTTGCGGAAAATTGCAAAAGGAGAAGAAGCCACGAGGGCCTGAAGTTCTGAAACCCATCTGGATGAAGTGATAGCTAAAAGAAGCACAGTCTTCCAAGGCAATATACAAGGAATATGAAACTGCTGGTTCAAAGTGAGACAATGTAAGTTTTTCTAAAACAAAGTTTAAATCCCAAGGAGGTGGAACTGGTTTCCTTGGTGGTCTGATATGAAGGATGCCTTTTAAGAAAAGTTTGACTTCCAACCTTGAAGCCAAAGGATGTCTCATAGTCAGACAGGCAGAAATGGCGAAGAGAGAAGCTTTTCCTGAAGAGTATGATAATCCAGTCTTCAGTAATTCACACAGATAAGACAAATCATTGGAATATTCCCAGACAATGGATGTAGGTTTTTGTTAAGACACCAGATGGTAAACCTCTCCCATTTGGAAAAGTAGGATTTCCTAGTACAGGGTTTTCTGGCCTCCTGCCAGGGCCGGCCTTAGCTGATATGGCACCCTAGGCGAAGTAGTGCTCTGGCGCCCCTTAAGCCCCACCCACACCATACTCATGAAACATCCCTATCAGCCACGCCCACAGGTAGGCCACTACCCAAGAAATTCACTCCAGTCATTTCCTTCAATTATTTAAATGTACAGAAGGAAAGATATTTCGTAATGTAGTTTAAACTGCAAGTGAAGATGGAAATTTCCTTCAATAAAGTTGTTTTATCTGCTGCTCCTTCACACACACTTTACCATAAAAGTCATGTCCTCAGAAAATAGAAGCCCATGTGTCTTGTTCCAAAGGGTTGCTTAATTTAATCTAAACAGTTTAATTTACTCTGGGGTAGGCGAGCAAGTCTTACAACTCAGTGAAAGTAGAATTGTAACCTCTCTCCTCCCTGCGTACACTAGCTTAAGCTAGAATATCACAAACACAGACAGCCATTTGCTTAACAAACAGTACAGTTTCACAGTTAAAACATACTTAGCACGAACAGTAAACTTCTCTGCAAATGGCATGAAAACCCACATTTATAGAAAATACACCTGGCCAGTGGAGGATTAAGTTTACTTTTGGGCTGTTTTTAAAACAGACTCCTTGCACACATTGTTAGGACCATGCATACATTTATTTGTTCTTTAATTCACCTTCCTGATTGTATTAAATTACATTCCTTATATAATATAGCACCGCTTTGTAGAATGCGTTTTAAATTTGTAGTTTTAAACATTCTTTTAATAAGCAATGAAACAAAATGTATAAACCAACGATGACAAGACTACACATTTCAGAAAATTTCAACCATCAGAAAATTTCAACCATAAATGGCCACTCAGACTTCTGTCATTACAATCCACTAATACTGTAAGTGAAGACTAAAAAAAGTCTGGCAAGGTCTTTAATGCGGAACATCAGAGTTCCGCATTAAACAAAAGTAGCTCTGTGTTTATTTTTTATAAGCACGGAGCTGCTTCTGTTTAATGCGAAACATCGCAGTTCTGCATTAAATAGAAGTAGCTCTGTTTTGCGATTTTTTGATTGGCCCATATACCGGTATACGGGCCAATCAAAAATCGCTAAACACGGAGCTACTTCTGTTTAATGCGGAACTGCGATGTTCCGCATTAAACACAAGAAGCTCTGTGTTTAGCGATTTCTGATTGGCCCGTATGCCGGTATACGGGCCAATCAAAAAAAAAAAAAAAACAAAGCGGAGGCTGCCCGGGATTTAAACCGGCAGTGCGGGACTCAGAATCAGGCTGCTGATCTCGGGACAGTCCCGCCTAAATAGGGATGTCTGGCAACCCTGCTCACTACACACAATCTCTGCAGAAGAGAAATCATCTGAACAATTCCACAAGAGATCTATAACTATTGTTTCAATGGTTACTTTACATGTTACACAAAAGAGGTAGTTTACCTTGCAATTTGCACAGAATGGTTTTCCTTTTACATATGAAAAACTGAGACAACTGAAGCAAAGGATCTATGAGCATAATTATGAGATCAGTAAAGAGAAGACCACAAATGCCCTTTACAAACATTCTATGGTACGTAGACAAGCACGGTTTAAGTTCTGGCTTCTGAAACAGGTTGTATACCCTGAGAGGGGTGGGGACTGGGAAACTCGCCTTGAATTTCAGGCCTTAATGTGGCAACTTAAACTAAATACCTGTGCAGCCTCCAGGCTTAAATGAACATTATTCCGCCATCCCTGCATTAAAAATGAGAGCTTTAAAACTTTTAAATTACAACTTTATATATATTTTTTATATATATTTTTTTATATATTATTTTATGTATCATTTTGGTATAATCTGTTTTCATTGATATTATTTGTAGTTAATTGATGGACGAATAGTTAGGGATTGTTTTATGACGTAATTAAGAAGGTTATTTAAATGTGAAAATGGAATTTTTATTCATTCTGAAGTTCCTGTGAGGAATGAAAGCGGTTAATCTTTGATTTCTGAATAAATCTATTAACCACAGTGACTTGGGAGTCGTTTGTGACACAATCTTGTGCCTTGGAAGTATTTTGCCTTTTTAGGCCAGTGTGCCAAGACTGAGAGGTTTGGTTATTGGTGTTTCTTCACTCAGTCTTTTTTCACCTCTTTTTTTTTTGTTTAAAAGTCTGAAATTCTCTGCCTCTAAACATAAAAACCATCACTAACACTTCAATTCAAAAAGATGCTTAAAACTCATTTATCTATGACATTTATTTGCTCCTGCTCTAATCCTGGGTAGACAAATAGCCTTCATTTAGAGCCATCCTCAGCACTGTAATATTTTTCTGCTCTGTACACTGTATTTTTGTCTTTATACCTTTATTTAAATCTGGCATTATCACTGATAATACGTTAATCCGCGGTGGCGTTGTTGCCTCACAGCAAGAGGTTCTCCTGTTCGATTCTCGGCTGGAGTGCAGGAAGTGCCTTCTGTGTGGAGTCTGCATGTCCTCCCCGCGGTTGGGTGGGCATTGGAAAAACATGCGTAAATGGGGTTGAATGTCGAGCTGGCACCTCGGTGTTTGTGAAAATCTACTGCCAGTTATTAGCAGACCGGAGCTCCGCTGTGGCGACCACTAACCAGGAAAAGACAAAAGACAAAGAAGTTATCACTGATAATACTATGCATCGTGTTACTATACAAACTGTAAAAAAATTTTCTGTACAGATGTAAACATGTTGAATGGTCTTTTCTATATCTTTGCATATAATTAATGTCATTATTATATGTTATATGTACTATTCTGTGCACTAAGAACCCTTGTATACTTTCTATATGTATTAATGTTGGAGCTTTTCTTCCCAGGCCTTTGCTGAAAAAGGACATCATGTCCATTCAGATTTTCCCGTAAACAAATGTAAAATAAAATAAAAAATAAAGAAAGAAACTAAACAAGAACTATGTACGAACCATGAGACAGAAAATTAAACAAGAACTATGCAGTAACTGCCAGCTAGAGAAACTAAACAAGAACTAGATATAAACCGTGAACTACAGAACTAAACAAAACTATGTAGGAACGGTGAGCTAGTGAATTCAACAAGAAGTATGTAGGACTCATGAGGAGCTATGAACTAGAGAACGTAAACAAGAACTATGTAGGAACTATGACACAGAGAATTAAACAAGTAGTATGTATGAACCATGAGACAGAACTGAACAAGAACTATACAGGAAACATGAGCTAGAGAAGTAAACAAGAACTATGCAGAAACCACCAACTAGAGAAAATGAACAAGAAAGTACAGTTGTGTACACTTACCATAAATGTAGATGTTCGAGTGTATTCACTGTTGCAGTCATTACATTTGGGTAATCTGCTGGCAGGTTGCCCTCAGTCGGCCTGAATTCCAAAGTCTTGGGTCCTGCGTCAGTTGCTGTCTCCTCTTCCAGGACGTCAAGTCGTCAGGGGTATAAAACAAGCAGCCAACGCCATTTTCTTTAGTTTTTCTTGTCCCAGATGTCAGGTGCCCCCCAAATGGGTAGCAAAAATATATATATATATATATATATATATATATATGTATATACATGCCACAATACAAACTTTACCTTCATCTACAAGCAAATACACCACAAAGGTTGTAGAAGATAGTGAAGGAAAAAGAAACTCCAGAATAAAAAAGGGATGGCGGGCGGGTAACCTGGACTGAAACAGTGAATACACTCGAACATCGACATTTTCATAGATTCATAGATTCTTACTAAGCTAGTTGCCCTTGCGAGCCATTTTAAGCTTAGCCAATTATCCCTTGTGAGACTCAAACCCTGCACCTTGTGTTTGTAAGGCAAACACCTTAACCATTAGGCCACCTTCCCAACCCCATTTATAGTAAGTGTACACAACTGTACTATGTTCTTCGTGTTTCACTGTTGCAGTCATTACATTTGAGTACAATCCCAAAGCTATGGATGGGAGGCTGGAGCTAAACAGCATTAGGGGCGGCTATAAGGCCCTGCAGAACTGCAGTGGCAAAGCCTGCCCTGGACTTAGAATAGAGAGGCAAATGATAATGGCTTTGTAAACGTGTGAAAAGAACTCCAAGTAGCAGCCTCTAGAATGTCTTTGGTTGGTACTCCTCTGAGAAAAGCTGCTGATGTAGCTGCAGCCCTGGTGGAATGAGACCTACTGCCCTTGGGCACAGGTTTGCCATGGTGTAAGTAGCAGAAACAAATGCAGTGGCTTATCCACTTTGAAATAGTCTGCCTTGAAATAGCCTTTCCCTCTGATACTGCAGCAAATATCACTAGTAACTGCTCAGTTTTTCTTAGAGGTTTAGTCCTGCTCAAGTAGAATCTTAGTTGTCTGTGTACATCCAAGGAATGCAGAATCCTCTCCCCCTTGTTCTGCGGATTTGGATAAAAAGTTGACAGATGAATAGTTTGGTTAAGAGCCACACTGGAAACCACCTTAGGCATAAATGAAGGATTGGTCCTCAGGGACACCCTGTCTGGGTAAAATATGATAAAAGGCTCCACATCCATGAGGGCCTGTAGCTCTGAGACTCTTCTTGCTGAAGTAATTGCCAGGAGCAGAGCTGTTTTCCATGATAAGAACTTTAGATCTGCAGTAGTAACTGGTTCAAATGGATGCAGGGTGAGCTTTTCCAACACGTAATTGAGGTCCCATGCAGGAACTGGTGATCTTCTGGGAGGCCTTAAATTTTTGGCCCCTCTAAGATACTGCTTTAGTAAAGGATGAAAAAAAGACTGGTGGCTCTGTGTTGTATTGAGCAGAGATAGCAGAGCCATGGATTTTTATTGATGAAAAAGATAGGCCTTTGTCAAACATCTCAGTCAAGTGTTGTAAAATATGAGGAATATTTGGCTATGCTGCATCAGTTCCTTGTGCTTGGTTCCAAGCACAGAATCTCTTCCATTTATCAGCATAAGATTTTCTAGTACTAGGCCTTCTGGCTTCCAAAATGCCATCCATTACAGTTTTACTGATAGGTGTTGTTTGAATAACTACATGATCAGCCATGCTGCCAGGTTCAGTGTTGGGAGCCGATTGTGCAGGATCTGATTGTTTTGCTGGGACAGTAAGTGAGGTATTTGAGGTAAGTACCAAGCTGGGAATTGAAACATGTTCCTTAGGATTGGGTACCAGTATTGGCGGGGCCAGTCAGGGGCAATTAGTATCATCTTTGGTTTCTCTTGTCTGACTTTTAGCAGGACCTTGGGAAGAACAGGCAGAGGAGGAAAGGTGTAGACTGATAGGTTTTTCCAACTGAAGGATAGGGCGTCCACTTTCCATGCTTGTCTGTGATAAGTCCTTGTGCAGAATTTTTTCAGTTGATAATTTCGAGGAGAGGCAAACAAGTCTATGTCCGGGCTCCCCAATTTCTTTGTAATCATGCTGAAGACTTGTGGGTCAAATTTCCACTCATATTTTGCTTTCTTGGCAGGAATTGAGCTTGAAGATGTACTTGGTAAGTCAAGGCCATGTCCCACAGCGCCATGGCTAGTCTGCAAAGGGGGTATGAGTGCGTGCCCCCCTGCTTGTTTATATACCACATAACCGTGGGTGTTGTCAGTCTTTATCAGTAGTTGTCCTGGATGAAGGAAGTCCTTGAAGGCTGTCAGGGCATTTTGAACAGCTAACATCTCTTTCTGGTTGATATGCAGATGCATTTGTTTTGGGGTCCATATGCCCTGAATGCATCTTCCCGCCAGGTGGGCCCCCCATGCATAATCTGATGCGTTTGTTGTTAAGGTTTGGCTGGCAGGGGGTAGAGTGAAAGCCCGTCCCATGTTTTGTTGACATGCCCTTGCCCACCATAGAAACTCCGGTTGTAGTAGGCAGGGAATCAGAGGAATCATTGCAATGTTGACTCCATAAACGTTTTAGGTATCATTGTAGTTTCCTCATATGCAGTCTTGCATATGGAATGAGTAGGATGCAGGATGCCATGAACCCCAAAGCCTGCAGAGTTTGTCTTGCAGATAATTGGGTTTTCGTTGCCATCAGTTTGAAGTAAGTAGTCAGTTGCCTTTGTTTGTCTGGCATGAGGAAAGCCATCTGGGCAGTTGTATTTAAGCTTGCACCGAGGAATGTTAACTTTTGAGAGGGCACCAGTTGTGATTTCTTTTCGTTTGTGTACCCTAGGCATGTTAGAAGCCTTTTCACAAATGCCATGTGCTGAAGAAGAATGTCCTTGTTCTCTGCTTGAATTAGACAGTCGTCCAAGTAAGGATTTGTATACTTCTTTGTCTGCAAAATGCAATTACTGGTGCCAGGCACTTTGTAAAGACCCTGAGCGTAGTAGATAAGCCAAAGGGCAGTGCAGAGAATTGGTAATGCATAAAGCAAGCCTTGAAACGGAGGTATCTTCCGCACAATTCCCTTACTGAGATATGCAGGTATGCCTCTTTTAGGTCTAATGTCACCAGCCAAGCGTTTTTGCCCACCATGGGCAGAAGCTGCTGCAAAGTTAGCATTTTGAATTTTGGAATGTCCAGGCATGTGTTCAAAATTGATAAATCCAGTATTGGGCGCCAGGCCTTATCTTTTCTGGGTACCAAGAACAGTCTTGAGTAAAAACCTTGTCCTTTTTCCTGTTCTGGTACTGTCTGAACAGCCCCGATATCCATGAGGGACGTAACCTGTTTCTGTGCCTCTGCCCATTGATTTTTTTGGCAGACCTGGCCAACCGCTTGCAATTGGCAGAGTATGGAAGTGGAATCTATCCCTGATATACTATTTTTAGCACCCACTTGTCCTGGGCTATTGACTGCCAATTTTGAGCAAAAAGTCCTAATTTTCCCCCTAAGGGTGCTGCCAAAAGGTAAGTGCTTGGTGATGGCAGAGGGAAGTCATTAAGACTGTTTACTGTAGGGTTGCGCTTTATTTCCTCCAGATTTGGAGATGGAAGCACCCCATTGCTTTGACCTGTAAGAATCCTGTGACTGGTATCTAGAACCTTTAAGTCACCTGGATTTGCCCCGTTGAGCTCTGTCGGACACAGGGAAGGACCAGTTTTTTGTAGGCCAGTGTCTACTGAATCTTGGTGGCTGCACTTGTAAGAAGTCTTTTACAGTTTGCATAGACTTAGCTTTGTCTTCCATTTTCTTTAAAACCTCTTCTGCCTTAATACCAAACAGAGTATCATGCTGTAAAGGTGCATCCAGCAATTTAGCTTGAACATGATCAGGCAAATGTTGCTCTTTTAGCCAGGCATGCCTCCTAATCACAGATCCACTAACTGCGGCCCTGCAGGAAGCCTCTAAGGAATCAAAACCACATTGCAAAGTATGCTTTCCAACTTTTTCTGCTGCATGCAATAATTCCTGCAATTCTTTATTTTCTGCACATTCAGAAATCAACATCATTTTCTGTTTCAGTAATCCCATAACATGTTGTTGATACTTGAGCATATGAAACTGGCAGTTTATTTATTTGCAGTTGGTTTACCAGGATAGTCCATTGGGCCATTTGAACCCGTTTTCAATGGAGTCCTGGGGAGAAAAGCTCCAATAGCAATCTAGGTTACAATAGTTTAAAGATTATATTTATACAAGGGTTGTAGTTTTGAGGAAGACATTTACAATTAATACAGCAAACATTGCAAATAATACACACTAGTGATGAGGTTGGAGTTAAAACTGACTGGCAATGGAACATTGCATTGTACAGCTGAGAGGCATTTCTTCTTAGGAACATACAAGTTCATAGTTACAGTCTGATTCATTGTTTACAAATCGCATACAAGTAGTAACAGTCTGATGCATTATTTACAACTAACATATAAGTACTGGAATATAAGTATATGGAGAGATGATAGAAGGAGAAAAGTTTTTGATGAGAATAAGATCGAAAGAGAGAGAGAAGGAATCTAAGGCATGGAATGAAGGGAAAAAGGAGTTTGTTTTCCATAGAATGAAGGGAAAAGGAGTTTGACATCATTTGTTATGTGGGGAGAGAGCAGGAGCATTCCCATTGGGATATTAGGCATGAGTGAAGAGATTTTTTGAAAGAGTAATGGTTAGAAGTGGTACGAATGGAAGGTGGTAGGGAGTTCCAGAGACGTGCTAAACCATAAGATAGAAGATTTTTGCCTGGTGGACGGGATGGTTTGTACACTTCTATTAGATTTTGATTAATGGACCTTAGTACTCGATCAGGAAGGTACATCTTAAAGGTAGAAGAGAGAGAAGGACAGAGGGTGGGGTTAAAAATGAGCTTATGTGCAAGAGTTAGTTGTGTATAGATGAGTTGATTTGGTAGTTCTAGCCATTTTAGCTTTTGGAGAGAAGAGCAGTGATGAGAGGACGACTTATGGTTGGTAGCAAATTTGGCAATTTTGTTGTAGCAGGAGGAAAGTTGAGATTTTTAAGAGAGGATTGTAGGTTAGTGAGAAGAGGAGTTCCGTAGAGAAGGGAGGGGATAAGAAAGGAAGTAGAGAGAGTTACTTTAGTGGCAGGGGTAAGGTAATGATTTTGTCGGTAGAGCATGCCTAGTTTTTGATGGGTCTTTTTGATGTTTAGTTGTAAGTGGGAATTGAATTTAAGTTGTTTGTCAATTTGGACCCCAGTAATTTGGTCTCTGATACCAGTTCCAGAGGTATATTGCTTTGGCTAGTGATAATGAAGGAGTTAAAGTTGAATGAGGTAGTTTTAGAGGGAGTAAATACCATTAGTTTGGTTTTAGAGGCATTTAATACAAGGTGGCTTCTTTTCATCCATTGCTCAGTGGTTGAAAAAGCTTCTTGAGTAAGTTTTAGGAGTACAGGGGTAGATGTGGCAGAGCAGATGACAGTTGAAACATCTACATATTGGATGATATTTGAGAAAGGAATAGAGTTCTGGAAATCATTTATAAATATATTAAAAAGAAGAGGACCTAATATGGGTCCTTGGGGAACTCCGGTTGGGGTATTAAGAAATGAGGAGGTGGCCTTTTTTTTCATTTTACTGCTTGATATCGGTTAGATAAGTAGCTGGAGAACCAATTCAAGGAAGAAGGGGATAGGTTAAGTTTAGAGAGTTTAGTTAAAAGCAGGCTATGAGAGATAGTATCAAAGGCTTTAGAAAGGTCAAGTAGTAGGGTGGAAACAATAAGGCCAGAATCCCGGGCTTTATTAATAGTTTCAAGGAAGGAGAGAAGGGCAGTCATAGTACTGTGATTTGCCCTGAATCCATGTTGTGTGGGTGTTAGAAGCTGATTATCTAAGAGGTGTGGAAGAAGTTGTTGTTGTATGCATTTTTCTAAAAGTTTAGAGATGGGAGACAGGATAGCAATGGGACGGAAGTTGGTAACATTATTATTGTTGCCTCCTTTATGTAGGCCCTAATTGCCAAGGTTGCAAATGTATAAGCCTTCTTTCCCCATCTATCCAGTGCCCTTAAATCTCTGTCAGAGGGGGTAGGATTTTTTGCTGTCGAGGCTTTAACACCCTTTGGGCCCTGTGAAATAGTTTCAGGGTCAGCAGCAGGGCTTCTAAATAAAAATTTGTGTGAGTTAGGAACCCTGTAATATCTGTCTGGCTTGCTGGGAGTCAGAGGTAAGGAATCTGGAGTCAAGCTCGACTCCGAAAACACATCACCCACAATGTCTAAAACAGGAGGTATGGCTAAAGGCCTATGCTGAGGGAGAAGAAGAAAATCCCTGAGCCTCTTTTTTGATTCTGAGAAATCTTGACTCTCCCAGTGCAAGGTTTCTCCAAAGGAATAATCTTCAGGAAGTGATGCAGATGGGATAGCTTCCTCTGCATCAGAATCTTCATAGGGTGGTACAGATAATTCCTGATCAGAAGAGGAATCAGAAGAAATAGAAACTTGATCTGAAGATTCATAATCAGTGTCTTGCCTAGGCCTCTTATCAGGAGGGAGATGGGAACCCCTGATCAAGGTAATTAGCTCTTCAGCCATTTTGATCATCTGTTTTTTGGGCATAGAGGCCTGAGCACGTGGCTCATGCGTCTTTTTTTAGCTTTAGAAGATGCTTTTGTCTTTGATTTTGAAGCTGGCATCAGTTTTATATAAAAATGTTGTGGCCTGAATACACCCTCAGAAGCCGGTGCCTGCTCAGCGGCTCTGGACCCATCCGTGGGTACAATACTTTGAGAATCTCATGGCTGAGTACCGGCAAACTGGCGACTGGCTTAGGAGAAGCTTTGTCATCAGTTTTGGACCTGGACAGTCTCTCTCTGTCCTTTTCTTTGCGTTTTTTGTGTACTCCGGTAGTCAGATTGCTATCCGACGACATTTCTGGATAGTTAAATCTGTTTCCAAAATATTTTGAGGCAAAGATATACCGACGCTTAATAGTGTGTTGGCTAAATCTAGCACAAAACCAACAGCTAGACACGTTATGATCAAGGCCTAGGCAAGGAATACAGTATAAATGAAAATCCTTACGAGGTATTTGCTTCCCACAAATAATACAATTATTAACTTTTTCTGACATCGGAATAGAGCAAGAAAAAAGTTTCCCTAATGGGGTACTTAGCTTTACTGAAGACTTCGGTTCTGAAACTCGAATTCGAAAATTTCAGGAGTCGGCAAGAAAAACTAAAGAAAATGGTGTCGGCTGCTTGTTTTATACCCCTGACGACCTGACGTCATGGAAGAGGAGACAGCAACCGACGCAGGACCCAAGACTTTGGAATTCAAGCAGACTGAGGGCAACCTGCCAGCAGATTACCCAAATATAATGACTGCAACAGTGAAACACGAAGAACATCTATGTAGGAACCATGAGCTAGAGAACTAAGCAAGAACTACATAAGAAAGATGGTAAATTAAAAAAAAGTCTTAAAATGAATTGCAAACATGAATTAGAAAGATAAAGTAATAAACAAAAGGAACCAACTCCTGAACTTTTTTTGCATTCCTCCCCACTCCCCAAACCCCCCACCAGTGTCACCATACCTGCCAATTATTAGCTGTATGGTTGTATCATTTTTAGCTTATGGGTCCCCAGTATTACTCTTAAGGGGCTGGAACCACACCAGTGGCAGGCTGGGCATGAAGAATGGAGTTGTGCACCATGCAGCATCACAAACTCTGGTCCTGCCCCCTTCCCCCAGCACCTCAAACAATTCACACTGCTGCTGGCATGATGTAAGAAAATGTGTTTGCTTACACCAGCCAATCGGTATACTGCCACAGGAAATAATTGCAGGACATTGCAAATAATGGTTACGGTTATGAACTAATTCTTACAGTATAGTAAGGCATTTGCTGAAAAAGCGAACTTGCAGTTAAAACTTAGGATTTTTTGTGGCTTTAAAAGCTTAGGGAAAAAGTACAGTTTTGTACCTACCATAAATGTAGATGTTCGAAGATCCACATTGCTGCAGTCCTTACACTTGGGTAGTCCGCTGTCCTCGGTCGGCCCGAATATCAAAGTATAAGGCTGACGTCGGTCAAGGCGCATTTGACTGACATCAGGACGTCAGGGTACAAATGTGCATGACCAACGTCATATCCTCAGTCTTTTCTTGCCCCAGATGTCAGAAGACCCTAAAAATAATGGTCAAAAACCAAAAGACAGCAAACCAACAACCAACCATCCTAGCACTAAAAATATGTACAATATATACAATATACAATATACACCCAATAGACCACCCAACCCACACAACCGCCTCTAACTACAGAGGGAAGGAGGAGGTAAATTGGACTGCAGCAATGTGGATCTTCGAACATCTACATTTATGGTAGGTACAAAACTGTACTATGTTCTTCATCTCACATTGCTGCAGTCCTTACACTTGGGTAGAATCCCAAAGCAGAGGTAAGGGAGGATGGCCAAATTATAAGGAAGCAGGAGCTGCCAAAATGCCCTGCAAAACAGCAGTGGCAAAACCAGCCCTGGATTTAGAGTAAAGTAGTAGGTGATAATGCCTGGAAAAAGTATGCACTGAACTCCAAGTAGCTGCCTCCAAAATATCCTTAGTTGCCACCCCTCTCAAAAAAGCTGTCAAGTGGCAGTAGCCCTAGTGGAATGAGGCCTAATCCCAGCTGGAACTTCCTTGCCATGATGGGAATAACAGAAAGCAATGCAAAACCCAATCCACTTAGAAATAGTTTGTTTTGACACAGGCTTGCCCTGAGAACTCAAAGCAAAAGAAACAAATAATTGCTGAGACTGCCTGAACCCTTTAGTTCTGTCCAAATAATATCGCAACTGCCTGTGTACATCTAAAGTGTGCAAAATCTTTTCCCCTTTATTTTGGGGATTTGCATAAAAGGTAGGCAAATGAATAGTTTGGTTTAAAGCCACACTAGAAACCACTTTAGGCATAAAGGAAGGATTAGTACGTAAAGATACCCTATCCTTATGGAAAATTAAGAAAGGCTCAACTGCCATAAGGGCCTGCAACTCAGAAACCCTTCTTGCAGAGGTAATAGCCAACAAAAAAGCAGTCTTCCATGATAAAAACTTTAATTCAGCAGTAGCTGCAGGCTCAAAAGGTTGTAGAGTGAGTTTCTCCAACACAAAATTGAGATCCCAAGCAGGAGTAGGAGCTCTTCGTGGGGGTCTTATATTCTTTGCCCCTCTAAGAAATTGCTTGAACAAAGGATGAGAAAACAATGGTGGGTCACAATCATAGTGAGCCGAAATTGCTGCAGCATGAACCTTAATAGAAGAGAAGGACAAACCTTTGTCCAGTAAATCAGTAAGATATTGAAGAGCCACACTTAAATTAGGCTCAGAAACATCAAAATCCTTTGCTGCACTCCAAAATAAAAATCTCTTCCATTTTTCTGCGTACACTTTCCTTGTACTAGGCCTTCTAGCTTCCAAAATAACATTCAAAACTTGCTGTGGAAGTGAAGGCCCACTATGGTTCAAAACAGAATATGCCAAGCTGTTAGGTGCAGAGAGTGAAGCTTGACATTGAGCAAATGACTGTCCTCCTGAGACAACAGGTGTGGAATCGAAGGCAAAGGCCATGGAGGCTTCCGTACCAGGCTCCTCAGTAATGGGTACCAATGCTGTCGAGGCCAATCTGGAGCTATCAAAATCATCCTTGGCTTGTCTTGTCTGACCTTTAGAAGTACCTTTGGGAGGAGAGGCAGAGGCGGAAAGGCATACACATGAAGATTGCTCCAATTGAAAGAAAGAGCATCCACTTTCCAAGCTGTGGGATGAAACCTTTTTGTGCAAAACTTTGGCAGCTGGTGGTTTAGCGGGGAAGCGAACAGATCTATGTCTGGAGTTCCCCATGACACTGTCAATTTCTGAAATACATGAGGATCCAATTTCCACTCGTGGGGATCCATAATTCGTCTGCTCAACACATCTGCTAAGGAGTTCTGTGCTCCCGGCAGAAACCTTGCCTGAAGATTTAGCTGTAAACCGAGAGCAGTCTCCCACAAAATCATTGCTTGCCTAGAGGATAAGAATGAGTTCCACCTTGCTTGTTGATGTACCACATGACAGTTGTGTTGTCTGTTAGAATCAACACCTGCCCTGGAAGAAGTAAATCCTTGAAAGCTATTAATGCAAACTGGACTGCTAACATCTCTTTCAAGTTGATATGTAGATGTTGTAGTCTGGCAGGCCACTTGTCTTGTATCCACTTTCCATTCAGATGAGCTCCCCAAGCTTTGTCTGAGGCATCTGTCGTTAGAATCTGACTCGCCTCTGGCCGGGTCACAGAGAGTCCCTTGTTTAGGTGACATTCCTGAGCCCACCACAAAAATTCCTTTTGAATGCAAGGTATTATTTGAATGACAGTGTCCAAATCCTGGCAGTGCTGTGTCCATACATTTTGAGATACCATTGTAGCTTCCTCATATGCAGTTTGGCATTGGGAAGCACCAGAATACAAGATGCCATGAACCCTAAGGCTTGAAGGACTGTCCTTGCAGTCAGCCCGGACTGATGAGACAACTGATGAAAGTAAAGGGAAAGATTCTTTTGTTTGTCCGGGGTCAAAAGGCCATCTGGGATGCTGTATTCAGTCTCACACCCAGAAAGCACATGTCTTGAGAGGGTACTAGACTGGACTTTATTTCGTTCACAGAATACCCCAGGCATCTTAGCACTGCTATCACATACTCCAAATGATGAAGAAGCTCGTCCCTTCCTTGAGCCAGAATCAGGCAATCGTCCAAATAGGGATAAATCTGTATTCCTTTTAACCTGAGGAAAGCTATCACTGGAGCCAGAACTTTCGTGAACACTCTGGGCGCAGTAGATAAGCCAAAGGGCAATGCAGAGAACTGATAATGAGAAGTCCCAGCTCGAAACCGCAGATACTTCCTGCAACTCAGTCTGATAGGAACATGAAGATAAGCCTCCTTGAGATCTAAAGTTACCATCCAATGATCTTTGCCCAGCAGAGGTAAAAGCTGCTGTAACGTCAACATTTTGAACTTGGGAATGTCCAGATAAGTGTTGAGGATAGATAAGTCCAAAATTGGTCTCCACTTGTTCCCTTTCTTTGGTACTAGGAACAGGCGAGAATAAAATCCTAGGCCCACTTCTGGCATAGGGACCGGCTGAATGGCCCCTATTTGGAGTAACAGAGAAATTTGCTTGTGAGCCTCTATTCTTTGTGGAGGAGGAACGTCTGGCATGCCTTTGAAAGGAGGCAAGGTATGGAAATAAAACCTGTAACCGTGGTGTATGATATCCAGTACCCATCTGTCTTGGGTAATTAAACTCCAATTTTCTTTGAAAAGTGCCAACCTTCCTCCCAAAGGTGCTGCCAGACGAGAAGGCTCTGGCAGCTGAAAAGGTAGGTCATTGGGTCTGTTTACGAAAGGACTGACCCCTGCCCTCACCTGAAGACTGTGCAGGAGAACTCCCTGTTCTAGGCCTGAAAGAGCCCTGAGCTCTGCCCCTACCACGTCTAGATCTACCCCTAGACTGGGAATCATAAGAAGGATACATCCACCCCTTAGTAGGCCAATTTCTACTAAACTTTGGAGGCTGAACCTGCAAAAAATCTTTAGCAGTCTGCATAGACTTAGCCTTGTCTTCCATTTTCTTTAAAACTGTCTCAACAGGAGAACCAAACAACACATCAGATTGTAAAGGAGCATCTAAAATCCTTGTTTTAACATGGTCAGATAAATTCTGATCCCTCAGCCAGGCGTGCCTGCGAAGAACTGACCCAGTGGCAGCCACCCTGGACGAGGCCTGTACAGCATCAAAACCACATTGCAAAGAATGCTTACCCACCCGTTCAGAAACATGTACTAAATCTTGCAACTCTTTACAATCAATACCTTCCGCCAGAGCATCAACCTTATACTTCAATTGTGAAAGGAGATAGTTTTGGTATTTTAACATGTGAAACTGGCAATTCAAAGCCCTCATAGCTAGAGTGGAAGAAGTATAAACTTTCTTTCCCCATCTATCCAAAGCCTTGGCCTCTTTGTCTGAAGGAACCGGATTCTTGACAACAGAAGCCTTAACACCTTTAGGCCCCTGACTAACAGTTTCTGGGTCTGCCCTAGGACTCTTAAAAAGATACTTATGAGCCTCAGGCACCCTGTAATATCTATCCGGTTTAGCAGGAGCAGGAGGCAAAGAGTCAGGATTAAGAGAAGCCTCTGCAAAAACATCCTCCACCACATCTAAAACAGGAGGTATAGCCAAAGGCCTATGCTGGGGTAAAAACAAAAATTCCCTAAGCCTTTTCCTGGAATCAGAGAAGTCCTGACCTTCCCACTTAAAATGCTCCCTCATAGAATGAAGAGTTTCTGAAAAAGAAAAATCCTCAGGAGGAGAAGCAGAAGGAGTAGAATCATCCACATCAGAGTCAGAATAAGGAGAATACTCCTGCAAGTCTTCAGCCGAAGACTCTGAAACATCCGAAGCCTGCTCAAAACTCCCTGGCTCAGGCTCCACCCTAGGTCTTTTATCAGGAGGGGGCAAAGAACCCCTAATCAAAGTAATTAAATCTTCTGCCATTTTAAGCATATGCTTCTTGGGCACAGTTCCTGAAGAACTAGGGGTGACACCAACTGAAGCTAAACCTGGCCTGCCTCTGGGAGAAGCCTTGGCAACAGAAGGAGAGGGCCTAACCACCCTAGGAAGGGGGGGGAGTAAAGTAACCTGAGAAGCCCCTTCAGCCTGACCTGCCTCCTGAGAGGCCACATCCTGCAATAACAAAGTCTCTCCCTGGGAACCCAAAGAAATCTCCGGTGGAACCACTGGCTCCACCGACACATCTAAAGAACCGGCGTCCGGTACCGAAGGTTCTTCCAGCCTAGGCTTAACTGCTTTGTCCTTGCGCTTCTTCGAAGAAGCGGGTGTCGGAGCATCCGACGGCATTTTATAATTGCACCGCTTCCCAAAGACTAACCTGGCACAATCCAAATTTCTCTTTATAGTGCGTTTATTGAATCTAGCACAAGAGCGACACCCAACAACGTCGTGCTCAGGCCCTAAACAAGGAATACACAAAGTATGATAATCTCTATGCGGTATCTGTTTCCCACAAGAAATGCAATTATTCACTTTTTCTGACATCCGGTAAACCACTGAGGCAAGAAAAAACTAAAATATTCCCCAACGGGGTACTTAGCCAACTTTGACTCGGTCTGAAACTTCGAAATCGAAAAATCTCAGAACGCCAACTGGCACTTGCAATGCTGCTTCTGCATCGGACCATGCGGCAAAAAAGACTGAGGATATGACGTCGGTCATGCGCATTTGTACCCTGACGTCCTGATGTCAGTCAAATGCGCCTTGACCGACGTCAGCCTTATACTTTGATATTCGGGCCGACCGAGGACAGCGGACTACCCAAGTGTAAGGACTGCAGCAATGTGAGATGAAGAACATCATGCACTTTGTCAGTCTGTCACAACAAACGACTACTGAAATATTTGATAATTTTCCATTCAGAACTCCAGTCCAACAGCTCTTACAGATGCCAAACATTTTTCATCAAAAATGTTGCGTTATTTCTGCAACTGCGGTATTTAGCTCATAATTGTATATGGTTTATTTGCTCAGTTACGCCAATGCTAACAAAAGTATCCAATCAGTGCAAATGGACTTTTAACTATGTTTGTAAGGATCTACACACACACTTTACGTTTTATACAGAAACTGTTTAAAATTACACACACACACACACATATGCACATATACACACTTATCTTCTTTGAAAACGGCCACATGCGGGGACACAGACATAGGACAGGATTAATCCAAAACTTAGCTAAGGGAACCACATGCTTAAATTTCACTCCGTACTGCAGAACCCATTTAGATCTATGCTGACGTTGTGACGCAGAACTTGTAGCACATCCTCAGAACATAGGTGTCTGAAAAGGATCAAACCCTATCACCCACAGTGTCACTTGAAGGGCTGAGATTTGTAGATGTATTAGAGCTCTCTTGTCCTGTGTGAATAGATCCACCCTGTGAGGTAACTTTATGATGACTGCCCTTGGCTAAATGCAGAAGGGAGAACCAATGCTGTCTTGGCCAAAAGGGAGTCACTTGCAAGAATTTTTGTTTGGCCTGTTGAATTTTTAACAGAACTTTCTGAAAGAGGGGGAAGGGGGGATGCACAAAGAAACATTCCTTTCCAAGAAAAAAGACAAGGCATCCATCTTCCATGCCTGAGGATCGGGAACTCTGGCACAAAACTTTGGAAGCCGTCTGTTCATACAAGAGGCAAACAGATCTACTTCAGGAGTACCCCACTGGGCAACATCCATTCATTGGATTGAGTCATGGACATGCTCAATGTATCTGCCAACATTCTAACTGGAAGGTATGTAAACTGCCTGAAGGGTCAGGTGATATTGAGTTACCAACTTCCAAGTCTTGAGAACCAACCTGCACAACTGATATGACTTGGACCCTCCTGCTTGTTGACATTCCAAAGAACTGTGGTGTTGAACCACTTTAAGGGAGCTGGGTTGCAAGAGAGGATGAAAAGTTTGCAGGGCAAAAATGAGAGCTCTCATATCTTTTATATGTATGTACTCCTTCATTTGGGAAGGAAAATACACATCCTGAACCTTCCAAGAGGCAAATGTTGCCCTCCCCATCCCATGTCCAAGGCGTCCGTGAACAACTCAAGACAGGAGGGGAGGGAATGTAGTGGAAGTTCTGGATTTAAGGTAACCTGTTGAATTCACCACTCCACCTCTTTTTTCAAGCAGTGAAGGAGAGGAATCACAGAATCTAGTGGATGAGCATGTTGCATCCAGACTAACCTGAGAAACCACTGGAGTTTCTTCATGTGGAGTTTGGGTAGAGGTAACATGGGAATAGTGGATGCCATGAAGCCCAGCAGATAGAAAAAACACCCTAGTAGTCATGGACTGGAGTGGAATGACAGCTTGAAAGTAAGCGGTTAGAGACCAGATTTTCTGAGGCGGTAAGGAAAGCCAACATTTTGTCTGATTGAATTCTGCATCCTAGGAAAACATGGTCCTGTGAAGAAATGAGAGGATTTTTGGAAATTTATAGTGAATCCTAGTCTTTCCAGAAGAGAGACTGAAGTGAAGGTTTTGAAAAAGAATGTATGGGAAATGAGCCTGGAGAAGGTGGTCGTCCAGCTAAGGGAAAATCTGAATGCCTCAGACTGCAAATTGCAATGACAGGAGCTAAGCACTTTGTGAAGACCCTCAGTGCCATAGACAGACCAAAGGGCAAGGCAGTAAACTGAAAATGTTAGGAAGCAACAGCAAAGCGAAGACATTTCCTGTACTGAGGATAAACAGTGATAAGTGAATTTATTTTTCTACCTACAAACAACCTATATTTATTCATACAATGTATAAACAACCCATCCCATCTTATGTCCCACTCTTATTCACACTCTCACTACTACCTCCTTTAATCCTTACCCATCTTTTCACCTCCTTTGAGAACCCACTAGGCCCATACCTAAACTACCCCAAGAAAGAAACCAACTCTCCAAACTCTCCTCTCCTTTTTATTCATGCTAATATAACATCCTCAACTAACTACATACTTCCTAAATACCATAGAACACTGCACATAAAATACAACAATCAGAACCCCAGGAAAGGCCTACCTCTATACAGCAGATTCCCCAACCCAAACTATCTAAGCGTACTAGTCTCTTTAAAGGATGGTGACATCCACCCTAACCCAGGCCCACCACCAACTCCTATCTCTCTCAACCACAAAGAATCACCTACTCATGCCCTGTCTAAACCATTAAACTCCCCTTTAATTGCTCATCTTAATATATGTAGCATAAACAATAAAGTAACTCGACTCCAAGCTCTAACTGAAATCTGCTCCTTTGATATTCTCTGCTTAACAGAAACTTGGTTAAAACCTGTAACCAAAGACAATGAAATCATCCCACCTGGATATAATATCCTGAGACTGAGAGTATCCAAGAAAGGTGGTGGGGTTGCTATCCTATATAAATCTAGCTTACAATTAACCACTCAACTGTAAACCACCTACAGACTCCAATGCAGAAATTCTTATCTCCAAACTTCATCTTAACAATTCCAAATCTCTCTATATTATCTGTATATATCTACCACCTGGTAACAACACTGCCACCATGGAAAACATACTTTGCTGGCTTTCCCAATACCTGCCCCAAGAAACCATAATCCTAGGCGACACAAACATTGACTGGAGCTGCTACTGCAGCAGCCTCCCCACAAACCATATTAACCTATATGGGTATTACCAAACCATTACCTCCCCCACCAGAATAAATAAATCTAACAAGAAATCAAGCTTATTAAACTGGATTCTCATAAACCATCATCCTCACATTTATGATTCAGGAACCCTCCCTAATGATTTAAGTGACCACTTTCTTACCTATATCATCAGACATAAAAATCAACTCTCCAGTTCCAATATCTGTCAAAAACATCAGATCTAAAAAGTACTTTAACCATGAACTATTCCAAATGGAACTAAGAGCTTGCAACTGGTCTCCCTAACAAAACCTCCCTTTAGATGAAGCCGTTAGTTAGTTTAACTCCATCTTCCTTGCCATTCTCAACCACCATGCTCCAACCAGATTAATTAGAATTAAAACCAAATCTGCTCCATGGCTTTCAAAAGAAACCAAACATAAAATAAATCTTAAAAACAAACTTTGGGCAAAATGGAGGAAGACTAAAAACCCTATAGACCAACTAACATTTAGACAGCTAAGAAATTAAACCAAGAAAGCTATAATATCTGATAAAGGAAACTACTACCTACAATCCCAACAAGCTAATCAAAACAACCCACAAAAATTTTGGGCTAGTATTAACCAACTACTCCATCCAGGTCAATCCACTACTCAAAATCCTCAAAATACTGACCACAAAAATCTATTGAATACAGCTAATGCTTTCAATACCTTTTTTACTAATGTTATACCGACACTAGCTAGTCAACTATCACCTAGTAACTTCACTCTACCTTCCTATAAATCAACCTTACCCCCTACTTTTCATATTCAACCTGTCCCAACAACAAATATTCTAACCCTTCTACAGAAACTAAAACCATGCTCGCCCTCTGCAGACCAACTACCTGCTGAATTCCTACAACAATCAGCCAAAGCTATTGCTTATCCCATTTCTATTTTGATCAATAGAACTATTACCGAAAGTCATATCCTCAGTTTATGGAAAATCTCCCATATTATCCCCCTCCATAAAGGTGGACACTCCACTGAACTCTCCAACTACCGCCCCATTGCCCTTCTCTCTCCTTTGGCAAAGATCATGGAGAAATGCATTCACAGACAATTACTTGACCACCTAACCCAAAATAATTTACTTTCCAACTGTCAACATGGATTCAGACCTTCACATAACACTAGTACTGCCCTTCTTTCCTTCACAGATTGTATCAACAAAAACCGCAATCTTAACAAGCTTTCTTCAGCACTATTTATTGACCTGTCTAAAGCTTTTGACATGGTAAATCACCAAATTCTCATCAAAATACTGAAATCCCTGTCACTAGATACTTCTATAAAGTGGTTCCAGTCCTACCTTGATAAAAGACAACAGGCCGTACTATGGCACAAGTCTCTCTCCACTCACCTGCCTGTCAAACTTGGTGTCCCTCAAGGGTCCATCCTAGGACCTCTACTTTTTTCCATATTTATTAATGACCTTCACCTTGCCATCCCCCAAGCCACATGCATACAATATGCATATGACTCCACACTGATATGCTCAGCCACCTCCTCTTCTGAACTTCAGTCTCTTACCCAACAAGTATTTAACACAGTTGAGCAATAGTTCACACATAGATGCCTTCTCCTACACCCCAAAAAGACTAAACTCCTCCTCTTCTCTCCCACCACTAAGTCCTATCCTCTTGATTTCTCAGTTATCTCTACCAATAAAACTATGATATCCCCTGAATCAACCAAACTATTGGGTATCACCATTGACAACAATCTGAACTTTGATATCCATATTAACAATACTATAAAACTGTAACAAAAAACTTGTCTCTCTCTCTCTCTCTCTCTCTCTCTCTCTCTCTCTATAGGGTAAAATCCTTCCTCTTACCTTCAGCTAAAACCACTATAGCACACACTCATCTAATCTCTTCACTTCTTTATGCCTCACCCATTTTTAATAATCTACCTAAAAATCTAAAAATAATCTTAGCAAATTGGAAATATCTTACAATAACATTGCCAGATTTGCTACAGGCAACCCATTTAGAACCCACCATTGCATTAATTTAAAGCAGCTGGGATGGCTTGAACTACAAAATCTGATTAAATTCCATCTATTATCTATAGCCCACAACAATTTTTACAAACCTTCCAAAACTCCTATTCTATCCACACTCATCATTCCCTATAAAAACCTGAAATCCTTAAGGTCTTCTCAGAGACTTCTAGTACATACCACTAAACCAAACAAGAAGGCTGGCGACTCCCTCTTTTCTAATATTGTTGGAAAAGCCTGGAATCTCCTCCCCAGTGAACTCTCCTCACTTCCCCCACTATCATGCTTCAAAAACAAAACGAAAGTGTTCCTCAGAACACAGTGGTTATGCCCCTGTACTAAGCCTGACTAGTTATGTATCTCTTAATACTTTGCTCTTCCTACCCCTTCTACTCATTAACTGTAATTCCTTCCTTATTAACTATAATACTATCTCCCTCTAGAACATCTTGATTGTACTAGCATGCTATGTTATGCCTGTATTCTGCACTGCTGAATTTACTCTGATAACCTGTAATATGCATTGTAAATATGATGTTTCCTTATTTGTTATCTTGTTAATTTCATTGTTCTATCTTGGGAACTTATCTCCCTGGGCCTCTACTGAAAATGGACATGTATCCAGTTAGACTAGCCCGGTCAACAAATGTAAAATAAAAATAAAATAATAAATAAAATGAAGACAGGCATCCTTGATGTCCAGTGACACCATGAAGGCCTGAGGAAGAATGAGAGGAAGCAGAGTGTTTAAGGAAAGTAAGCGAAAGGTGGGGAACTTTAAAAAGATGTTTAGATGGGACAGATCTAGAATGAGTCTCCAAGGACCATCCTACTAGAAACATTCTTGAATAGAAACCCTTTCCCGTTTGGGAAGGTGAAACCTCTCGCATGGTACCCTGAGAAAGCAAGATGTGAATCACCTGAGGAAAGAAGTCAACTGAACTTCTCGTGGTTGTGGAATACCACTGAAGGTAGGAGGAGTCTTCCAAACCATGAAGTATCCTCGGAGGATAATAGGAAGGACCCAGGAGTCTTAGGTGATCAGTTTCCAAACAGGAAGGGACAGGGAAAGATGCAAGGATAGAAGGGTATGACTGCAAAATAGGTTGGTAGTCACAGACTACCTGGCTTGCTCAAAAAGGGCTGTTTCTGAGCAGCAGGAGTAGTACAAGATGTGACAGAATAAGGCTTTATGGCACCTCTTTTACTCTAAGAGGAAGGAGGTCTAGATAACTTCCTTACAAAGGGAATTTTAGATGGATAGTTCCTTTGAAATTTTGGAACTGGTGACACAAAAACATGTTCAAGGTCCTGGAGTTCCTTGCCCTTTGCTTGCAAGGACTTAAACTGTTCTACAGCAGCAGACTTGAACAAAGCCTTGCAATCTAGTGGAGCATCCATAACTTTAGCTTTATCATCATCTGGTAGTGGATGGAGTCTTAAACAAGTGTACTTCTGAAGGACAGAGCCAGATGCAACTGCTCTGGCAGATGCTTCCAACTGCATCACAGCTGCATTTAATAGAATGAGTCGCTTAGACACAGGAACCTTGAATGAAAGCAAATTGGGATTTAGTGTTAAAGTCTGGAAGCTCAGAAATTAACTTAGTGGCTTGATAAAGGAGGGTTAAGGAATATTTAGCCATATGGGCCTGGTAGTTTATGGCCCTAAAGGCCAGAGTGGCCAAAGTATATACTTTTCCCCCCACCTTTCCAGGACTCTGCTCTACTTGTCAGAGTGTAGAAGGGAGGTAGAAGCAAATGTTTAGAGGGCTTATCTGCAGCCACTGATACTGTAGCTGGATCTGCAGAAGGGCACTTAAACAAAACTTACAATCCTCTGGCACTTTGTAGAACCTGTCTGGCCCTTTAGGGACAGAAGGGTGTGAATCTGGACACTTGGAAGCAGAGAAGATAGCATCCAATAAAGCTGGAAGCACAGGAAGTACTGCAGATGGGGCTGGGGAATCCATCTGTAAAAGGTCATAGCATCTTTTTTGATTGCCAGAAACCTGAAAGCAGTTCCACTGGAAAAATTCTCTCATTGTCATTATGATCTCTCCAAAGGTAATATCTTCCCATGCAGATTCAGTACCATTTGATTCCTCCTCTGGGGAAGCATTTCCCAGCGCAGAAGACATCTGGGCAGAGTATGCCAGTGACTCATCCCCAGAAGAATCATCCTCAGAGGAATCCACAATTCTAATCCTTTTCTTTTTTGAGAAGAAACTGGAGAAAGGGAAGAAGGAAGAAGAAAACCAGTGGATTGCCTAAGGGCCATGATGGCATTAAACAGTCCTTGTGAAAATGCTTGCCAATCAGTGGATTGCTCCTGAGGAGAAGACGAATGCTTAGTTTTCTGCTTAAATGAAGCCTCTGTACAGTGGAATAACAAAGGATGCAACGCTGGCCTGCATTCTATAATGTTGCTTGGGACCTCCTCATGAACCACGATCTGGGTAATGCCTCATGGGACTTCAGAGACAATGAGCCTAGGTCCCCCCCAAGTCTGAATGGACATCTGCATATCACCTGAGGATGTGCTAGTAGGATCTTTTGAGGCATCCACAATGGTACCAGCAGAAGACTCATCAGCAACCTCCAAACAGGTCTCCAGGCCAACACTGGCTTCTGGAGAAACATCCAGAATTGCAGGAGCATTAGAAACCTCAGGCCTAGATTTCTTGGCCTTCTTAAGAACAGGCTCCCCTAAAGAACCCAACACACTTTCCATAGTGTAGCAAGCTGAACGCTCAAGGCACTGGTTCTCTAGATATAAATTCAAAGTATCCCATCTATGCCAGATCACTGAAACAAAGGCCTTGCAAACAGCACAAGTAGTACAGTTGTGATTAGAGCCTAGCCAAAAAAAGACAGATCTGGGGTATCCTTATGTGGAATTTGCCTTCCACAATGATACTTGCCCTTCTTAGAGGACATTTTAACCTCAGCAAACAATAGTATCACACAAAACTTAAAAAAAAAAAAAAAAACCAACAGGGCACTTATCCAAGTCAGAATATGCAACTTCGCCGACCAGCAAACAACTGGAAATGACTATCAGATTGCCAGCAGAAAAGTTCTGAGGATAGTACGTGCAAACGTCTGCTATAGACCCAATCACTTTATGACAGACTTTGGACGGGATCCTATGTAAGATGTTGCATGTACCCAACTGTAGCTTTAGACTTTTGTATACTAGCCGGGCGTTCGGGGTAGCCTGCGGTAGACTCCCTCATGTTGCAACATATGAATAGAAGCACATTAACAAATTCCCCAGAATACTTAAAATTCATCCTACTGACATTGTATATTACGTCTAATGCTCTAACTCGCATACCAAAAGTTGCCATGTAATAAATTAGCAACATTTTCACTTTAGCTACAGAATATATTAAGTCACTTTAGCTACATAATATATTAAGTCAGTCAGTATATGAGTATTAATGTGTTTGAAATCAGAGAGAGAGAGAGAGACAGAAAAAAAAAAAAGCTATACATCAACATACACAGACCTTATTAAATCAAGCCGCACATCATCTCACTCAACAGCATGATGATGTAACAATGTGGGTGATCATACCTGCTAAACTTACTGAAACAAAATCAAGATGAAGAACAATTGCCAATCAAACACTTCAACATTTATCCAATAACACCACCAATTATCACATACAGTAACTATCATAGCCATTTCATCCCATCCCCTCCTCACTGCAACTCAAGTCTGCGTTCTCCTATCTCTCTCAAACAGCAACAAAACCACTGGAAATGAAAAGCACATCATCTAATTGCGTCTCCATCAAATCATATCAAGCATACAAGGAGATGTGAAGAAAGTACAGTTGTGTACACTTACCATAAATGTAGACGTTAGAGTGCATTCACTGTTAGAGCCATCACACTTGGGTTATCTGCCCGCAGCTAGCCCTCAGTCGGACCGAATACCCGAGTCTTGGGATTTCTGTGTCGGATGCCGTCGCTTCTTCCATGACACCAGGTCACCAGGGGTATAACACATGCAGCCGACACCATTACATCAGTTTTTCTTGCCCCAGATGTCAGGAGCCCTCACAATAGGAAGCTATTACATTGTGTGGAACACCTCCAGTAAAAAGTAAATACCCCTGCCATAAAAGATGGCCATACAGAGGATAGGTAGAAAGGATAGAGAAAGCCGGGGGGCTGGAGGGAGGGAAACCAGGACAGCAACAGTGAATACACTTGAACATCTACATTTATGGTAAGTGTACACAACTGTACTATGTTCTTCGTGTTTCACTGTTGTAGTTATCATACTTGGGTTGATTCCCAAAGCTGAGGAAGAGAGGAGGCAGTCAAGAAGTGTTAAGGGTGGCTAGCAGGCCTTGTAAGACTGCTGTAGCAAAACTAGCTCTGGATTTAGAAAAAATAGGGAAGTGATAATGCTTGGTGAAGGTGTGTACAAAACTCCAGGCTGCAGCTTCCAGAACGTCCCTGGTAGGGACTCCCCTGGGAAATGCTGTAGAGGTTCAAGTAGCTCTAGTGGAATGAGTTCTGATCCCCAAGAGGGGAAGGTTTTCCATGGTGCTTGTAGCAGAAATGGATGCAGTGTGCTATCCATACTGAAATGGTTTGCTTCAAAATGGCCTTGCCCTCTGCCCCTGTAACAAAGCTGACTAGCAGCTGGTCAGATTTTCTGAAAGGCTTAGTCCTGTCAAGGTAGAACCTGAGCTGTCTGTGCATGTCCATGGAGTGCAGGATCCTTTCCCCTTTATTCTGAGGATTAGGGAAAAAGGTTAGCAAATGGATGGATTGGTTTAAAGCCACATTGGATACCAACTTGGGCATAAAGGAAGGGTTAGTCCGGAGGGAAACCCTGTCAGCATGGAAAATAATGAAGGGCTTCACTGCCATTAGTGCCTGTAGCTCAGACACTCTTCTTGCTGAAGTAATAGCTAGAAGTAAAGCTGTTTTCCAAGAGAGGAATTTTAACTCTGTTGAAGCAGCAGGTTCAAAAGGGAGAAGAGTGAGCTTCTCCAGTACAATGTTAAGGTCCCAGGCCGGGGTAGGAGCTCTCCTAGGGGGCCTTAAATTGTTAGCTCCTCTCAGGAACTGTTTGATGAGAGGGTGAGAAAAGAGAGGTGGCTCAGTATTATAATGAGATGAGATGGCAGAGGCATGAATCTTAATGGATGAGAAGGATAGGCTTTTGTGGAGCAGCTCTGCTAGGTAATCAAGGATTTGACGTAAGGTGGGCACAGCTGTGTCCTTTCCTTGTGACCGACTCCAAGAACAATATCTTTTCCACTTTTCAGCATACAATTTCCTAGTACTAGGCCTTCTGGCCTCAAGGATGATGTCCAGCAACTGTTGACTGATGGATGCTGGTGGTGTATTCAGGGGATAAGCCAGGCTGCAAAGGTTTAGGGTTTGCAGCTGTGGATGCAAAATCTGTCCCTCCTGCTAAGGCAGCAGGGAAGGTGTCTGATGTAGGTGCCACGGTGGCACTGCTGTCAGACTGTGTAGGAGCAGTTAACTGTGCCTGTGTGGCCAGTCTGGTGCAATAAGGATTGCCCTTGGCTTGTACTGTTTGATCTTGAACGAAAGACATAAATTGAGAGGTTTTCCCATGTAAAGGATAGGGTGTCCACCTTCCCGGCTCTGCTGTGAGGGTTCCTGGTGCAAAATTTGCTCAATTGTTGGTTTTGGGGGGAGGCAAAAAGGTCTACCTCCTGTGTTCCCCATCTCTGGGTTAGAAGTTTGAATGAGTTGGGTTCCAGTTTCCACTCGTGAGGGTCCAGTAGATTTTCTGCTCAAGTTGTCTGACAGTGAATTTTGCTTGCCTGGCAGGAATTGAGCTTTTAGGTGCACTTGGCTACTCAAGGCTGTGTTCCATAGAGCCATGGCTAACCTGCAGAGTGGGTAAGAATGAGTTCCGCCATGCTTGTTTATGTACCACATAACTGTGGTGCGTCTTTATCAGGAGCTGTCCTGGAAGGATAAGGTATTTGAAGGCTGTCAGAGCATTCTGTACAGCTAGCATCTCTTTTTGATGGATATGCAAGGGAATTTGTTCTGGGCTCCATTTGCCTTGAATGCATTTGCCTGCCATGTGAGCCCCCCATGCATAGTTTGATGCATCTGTTGTCAAGGTCGGGGTGGAGAGGGGTTGAGTGAAAGGAAGTCCCTTGTTGTAGTTGCATGCTCCTGCCCACCAAAGGAACTCTGCCCTTAGACAAGGTATGTTAGGAATCAGTGTTTCCAGGTCCTGAGAATGTTGACACCAGAAACTTTTTAAATACCATTGAAGTTTCCTCATATGCAGTCTTGCATATGGAATTAGCAGAATGCATGACGCCATGAACCCTTGGGCTTGCAGTATTTTCCTTGCAGATAGCTGGGTTTTGGTGGCCATTAGTTTGAAATAGTTTGTCAAATAGACCTGCTTCTCTGGATTGAGGAATGCCATCTGGGAAGTTGTATTGAAGCTTGTTCCCAGGAATACAATTTGTTGGCTGGGCACCAATTGTGATTTCTTTTCGTTGATGGTGTATCCCAGTGAAGTTATAAGTCTTTTTTACAAATGCTAGGTGCTGAAGTAGCATTTCCTGACTGTCCGCCTAAATCAGGCAATCATCCAAGTATGGGATTTTAATATTTCTCTGCCTGCAGTATGCAAAGGCTGGAGCTAGGCATTTTGTGAATACTCTGGGCGCAGTAGATAAGCCAAAGGGAAGTGCAGAGAAAGTACAGTTGTGTACACTTACCATAAATGTAGATGTTAGAGTGTATTCACTGTTGCAGTCATTACATTTGGGTTATCTGCTTTGCAGTAGCCCTCAGTTGGCTTGATTAACAAAGTCTTGGGTCCTTTGTCAGCTGCTGTCCCTTCTTCCATGACGTCAGGTCGTCAGGGGTATAAAACATGCAACCGATGCCATTACATCAGTTTTTCTTGCCCCAGATGCCAGGTGTCTCCTAATGGGAAGCAATTAAATCTACAATACAACAAAAAAGCAAATACACCAAAAAGCTTTTTGAGCATAGTAAGTGAGAGTAGAGGTATAGCTAAAAGAAGAGAGAAAGCTGGCGGGAGGGTAACCAGGACTGCAACAGTGAATACACTCAAACATCTACATTTATGGTAAGTGTACACAGCTGTACTATGTTCTTCGTGTTTCACTGTTGCAGTCCTTACATTTGGGCAGATTCCCAAAGCTAAGGTTGGATGGAGGAATTTAAATAGAATTAGGACCAGCTATAAGGCCCTGCAAGCCTGCAGAGGCAAAACCAGCTCTGGATTTAGAAAAAATTGGAAAATGATAATGCTTGGTGAAAGTATGTACAGAACTGCAGGTAGCAGCTTCTAGGATGTCCCTTGTAGGGACTCCCTTGAGAAAGGCTGTAGAGATAGATGCAGCACTGGTTGAATGGGGTCTGATGCCCTGTGGGATGGGTTTTTCATGGTGCTTATAGCAGAAATTAATGCAGTGGCCTATCCATTTTGAAATTATTTGCTTTGAAATAGCTTTCCCCTCTGTCCCTGCAGCAAATGCTACCAGCAGCTGTTCAGATTTCCTTTGAGGTTTAGTCCTGTCAAAGTAGAAACTAAGTTGTCTGCGCACATTTAAGGAGTGAAGTATCCATTCCCCTTTGTTCTGAGGGTTAGGAAAGAAGGTAGGCAAATGAATGGACTGATTAAGAGCCACACTGGATACCACCTTGGACATGAAGGAGGGATTCGTTCTGAGGGACAACATGTCTGCATGAAAGATGATGAAAGGCTCCACTGCCATAAGGGCCTGTAATTCAGATACCCATCTTGCAGAAGTGATTGCTAAAAGGAAAGCTGTTTTTCAAGAAAGGAATTTTAAATCTGGAGTAGCAGCTGGCTCGAAAGGAGGTAGAGTGAGTTTCTCCAAGACAAAGTTAAGGTCCCAGGCAGGAGAAGGCACTCTCCTGGGTGGCCTTAAATTTTTGGTCCCTCTGAGGAACTGCTTGAGCAGTGGGTGAGAGAAGAGGGGAGGCTCTGTGTTATAATGAGCTGAAATGGCTGAGGCATGGATTTTGATGGAGGAAAAGGACAGGCCCTTATGAAGCATCTCAGTCAAATATTGTAGAATCTGAGGTAAACTGGGCACTGCTGCACTCATCCCTTGAGATTGGTCCCAGGTACAAAATCCTTTCCATTTTGCAACATACGATTTTCTAGTACTAGGCGTCCTAGCCTCTAAAATGATATCCATCACTGATTTGCTGAGGGGTGGTAAAGGAGAGATTATGTAATTAGCCAGGCTACTGGGTTCAGGGTTTGCAGCTGAGGGTGCAGAATCTGGTTCTCCTGCTGAGACAACAGGGAATGAGTCTGAGGTAGGTGCCATGGGGCCCAAGCATGATACACTGTGCAGGAGGGGGTACCAGTGTTGTGGCCAGTCTGGTGCAATTAAGATAATCTTTGGCTTGTCCTGTTTGATTTTAGTAGCAATTTGGGGAGCAGAGGAGGAAAGGCATAAACTGATAGCCAGCTGAAGGATAGAGCACCCACTTTCCAAGCTAGTTTGTGGGGAATCCTTGTGCAAAATTTTTCCAATTGATGGTTCTGGGGGGAGGCAAACAGCTCTATATCTGGGCTCTCCCATTTGCTTGTCAACATGTTGAAAATCCTTGGTTCCAGTTTCCACTCGTGTGGGTCCATAAGGTTTCTGCTTAGTCCATCTGCCAGTGTATTTAGTTTTCCTGGCAGGAATTGAGCTTGTTGATTCACTTGGTAGCTCAATGCTGTGTTCCACAATGCCATGGCTAGTCTGCAGAGGGGGTAAGAATGGGTACCCCCCTGCTTGTTTATGTACCACATGACCGTGGTGTTGTCCGTCTTTACCAATAGTTGTCCTGGAAGGCTGTCAGAGCATTCTGTACAGCTAACATTTCCTTTTGATTTATGTGTAGGTGCATTTGAGTTGGGTTCCATTTGCCCTGAATGCACTTCCCTTCCAGGAGAGCCCTCCATGCATAGTCTGATGCATCTGTTGTAAAGGTTTGGGCGGCAGGGGGTAGTGTGAATGGTAGTTCCTTGTTTTGGTGGCAAGCCTCTGCCCAACAAAGGAACTCTAGGCGTATGCAAGGTATGATAGGAATCACTGCTTCTAGATCCTGTGAATGTTGACACCATAGGCTTTTGAGATACCATTGCAGTTTTCTCATATGCAGTCTTGCATATGGAATTAGAAGAATGCAAGAGGCCATGAACCCCAAGGTTTGCAGTATTTGCCATGCAGATAACTGGGATTTTGTGGCCACTTGTTTGAAGTAGGTTGTCAAAAAAATCCGTTTCTCTGGCGTGAGGAAAGCCATCTGGGAAGTTGTATTCTAGCTACCTCCCAGGAATATATTTTGTTGACAGGGTACCAGGTGTGATTTCTTTTCGTTTATGGTGTACCCCAGACAAGTCAGTACCCTTTGAACAAAGGCCAGATGATTCAAAAGTATGTCCTGGTTTTCTGCCTGAATTAGACAATCGTCCAGGTATGGGTATATTTGAATATTTCTTTGCCTGCAAAATGCAATGACTGGAGCTAGGCTCTTTGTGAATACCTTGGGTGCAGTAGATAAGCCAAAGGGCAGTGCAGAGAACTGATAATGCATGCAGCTTGCTTTGAAGCGTAGGTATCTTCTGCAAGACTCCCTGATAGGGATGTGCAGGTATGCTTCTTTTAAGCCTAGTGTTGCCAGCCATGTATCTTTTCCAAACATAGGAAGCAGCTGGTGAAGAGTCAGCATCTTGAATTTTGGAATAACCAGAAAGGTATTTAGAGTAGAAAGGTCTAGGACAGGACACCATGTATTGCATTTTCTGGGTACCAGGAAAAGTCTTAAATAAAAACCTTGTCCCTTTTCCTCTTCTGGTACCAACTGAATAGCCCCCATGCTTAAAAGAGAGAGTACTTGATTTTGGGCCTCTGCCACTGATTTGGGGGTAGATCTGGCCAGTCGCTTGGTGTTGGTAAGGTGTGGAAGTGAAATGTGTATCCTTGGGGCATTATATTTAAAACCCATTTGACCTGGGTAATGAGTTCCCAGTTTTTGGCATGCAGACCAATCTTTCCGCCTAAAGGTGCATTCAGTTGGGAAGTGCTTGGAAATTTTAAAAGCAAGTCATTGAGACAGTTTTCCATAGGGGGAGTCTTACTACTCCCTGATTTGGGTGTGGAAACACCCCACTGTTTAGTGTTGTATGTCCTGTGGGACTGAAACCTGGGGTTTCTGCTGTGTCTGGGTTTGACTTGAGAAGACCTGGAAGGGGCTGGAAAGGACCAATTCTTAGAGGGACAGTGCCTACTAAATCGAGGCGGCTGAACTTGTAAGAAATCTTTAACTGTTTGCATAGATTTAGCTTTATCTTCCATCTTTTTAAGATCTTCCTCAGCTTTGTTGCCAAACAGGCGGTCCTGATTTAAGGGAGCATCCAGCAATTTAGCTTTAACATGATCAGCAAAGATTGCTCCTTAAGCCAAGAGCCAAGCATGCCTTTTGAGCAGAGACCCAGTAACAGCAGGCCTGCAAGAGGCCTCTAATGAATCAAATCCACATTGCAAAGCATGTTTTTCAACCTCTTCAGCAGAATGCATTAAATCCTGTAATTCTTTATTTTCCACACAGTCAGGAATAATCATTTTCTGTTTAAGCAATCCAATAACATGTTGCTGATACTTTAACATATGAAACTGTCAGTTTAAAGCCCTAATGGCCAAGATTGCAGAAGTGCAAACCTTCTTACCCCATCTATCCAGCGCCATGGAATCTCTATCAAAAGGGGTAGGATTTTTAGCAGCAGAAGCTTTAATGCCCTTGTAGTCTCTGGATCCACAATAGGATTTTTAAAAAGGAACTTGTGTGACTTAGGGACCCTGTAATATCTGTCTGGTTTTCTGGGAGTAGGAGGCAAGGAATCAGGGACCAAACTAGATTCCGAAAAGGCATCATCAACAACGTCTAGTACAGGAGGAATAGCTAAAGGCCTATGCTGAGGCAGGAGTAAGAAATCCCTAGGCCTCTTTTTTGAATCAGAAAAATCCTGGCTTTCCCAGTGGAAATGCTCCCTTAGAGTATGTAAGGTTTCACCAAAAGAAAAATCCTCTGGAGAGGAAGCAGAGAGAATAGACTCCTCTGCATCAGAATCCTCATAAGTAGATAAGAGCAAATCCAGATCATCAGAAGAATCAGAAAAAAAGAATCCTTTTTCAGAAGACTCAAACAACTTCAGTCATAGACCTCTTAGTAGGCGGGGGTAGACTTCCCCTGATTAGAGTTATTAGATCCTCAGCCATTCTTATAATTTGTTTTTTAGGCATAGAGGCCTGAGCATGCGGTCTGGGCATCGTTTTTATAGGCATGGTTTGAGATTTAGGCCTAAGTGAAGGAGGAGGCGTCTGTTTAATATGCATGTCCATAGGCCTGAATACACCCTCAGAAGCCGGTGCCTGCACAGCAGGTCCGGACCCATCCGAGGTAGACATCTGCGTGTTCCATAGTTGAAGTATCTCGTGGCATAGCAGACTCCGAATGGGTCTCAGTAGAGGCCTGCGAATCAGAACTAGCAGGTATCAGGGGCTGCGAAAGCACCTCACTGAGTACCGGCGAACTGGCGACTGGCTTAGGGGAAGCGTCATCGGCAGTTTTGAACCTCGGCAGCCTGTCTCTGTCTTTATCTTTGCGTTTTTTCAGAATCCCGGTAGTCGGATGGCTAACCAACGACATTTCTGGATAATTAAACCGAGAACTGAAATATTTAGAGGCGAAAATATACAGAGGATGGATAGTGCACTGATTAAATAAAGCACAAAACCGACAGCAAGGTACGTCGTGGTCAGGGCCTAGGCAAGGAATACAGTACGAATGAAAATCTTTATGAGGTATTTGCTTTCCACAAGTAATGCAATTATTAACTTTTACTTGACATCGGTAAGGAGCAAGAAAAAGTTTCCCCAACGGGGTACTTAGCTTTAGTTGAAGACTTCGGTTCTGAAACTTGAAAAGGAAAATTTCAGGAGTCGGCAGACCGGCACTTGCGAACTGCTTCTGCTTCGGGCACCGCACGCCAAGAAAGACCGATATAATGGCGTCTGCTGCATGTTTTATAACCCTGATGACCTGATGTCATGGAAGAAGGGACAGCAACCGATGCAGGACCCAAGACTTTGTTAATCAGGCCATCTGAGGGCTACTGCAAAGCAGATAACCCAAATGTAATGACTGCAACAGTGAAACACGAAGAACATCTGACAGTGCATAGAGCCTGCCCTGAAACGTAGATATTTCCTGCAAGACTCCCTTATGGGTATGTGCAGATAAGCTTCTTTTAAGTCTAGAGTGACTAACCAGGCATCCTTGGCTAGCATAGAAAGAAGCTGTCGCAGTGTAAGCATTGTGAATTTTGGGACCACCAGAAAGGTGTTGAGAATTGATAGATCCAGGATAGGGTGCCAAGAGCTCTCTTTTCTGGCCACCAGGAAAAGTCTGGAGTAGAAATCCTGTCCCCTTTGTTCTACTGGAACAGGTTTAATAGCCCTGATATGGAGAAGGGAAAGTACTTGCTTTTGAGCCTCTGCCCACTAGTTTGGAGGAAGGTCTGGCAACCCACTTGGGGTTTGCAGTGAGTGGAAGAAGAATCTCTATCCCTGGGAAACAATGTTTAGAACCCATCAGTCTTGAGTAATGGACATCCAGTTTTTTACATGAAGGGTGACTTTTCCTCCTAGGGGCGCAAGTACTTGGGCATGGCTGGGAAGTATAATTGGAAAGTCATTGTGAACTTTTTCCATAAGGAGGCGGCTTACCACTCCCTGGTTTTGAGGTGGAAGCACTCCATTGTTTAGATCTCTGCATACCCTGACACTGTAGTTTTGGTAGTCTGTTTCCCCTGGGTTTGGACTGAGAAGACCTAAGAGAGACTGGAAAGAACCAGTTTTTTGAAGGCCAATGCCTACTGAATCTAGGTGGCTGCACCTGCAAGAAATCTTTGACGGTTTGCATGGATTTAGCTTTTTCTTCCATCTTTTTACGAACTTCTTCTGCTTTTGTGCCAAACAAACTGGCCTGATTTAATGGAGCATCTAGTAAATTTGCTTTGACATGGTCTAGCAAGACTTGTTCCTTTAGCCAAGCATGCCTTCTCGGTACAGATCCAGTGACAGCAGCTCTGCAAGATGCTTCTAAGGCATCAAACCCACACTGCAAAGTATGTTTACTAACTTGGTTTGCAGAATGCATTAAGTCTTGCAAATCTTTATTTTCTGCACAATCTGGAAGTAACACGATTTTTAGTTTAATTAGTTCCATAATATGTTGCGGGTACTTCAACATGTGAAACTGGCAATTCAAAGCCCTGATGGCAAGAGTTGCAGAGATATACCTTCTTACCCAATCTGTCTAAAGCTCTAGAATCCCTGTCTGAAGGGGTAGGGTTTCTGGCTGTAGTAGCCTTAATGCATTTAGGTCCCTGGGAAATGGTCTCTGGATCCGCAGTAGGATTCTTAAAGAGAATTTTTTGAGAGCCAGGTACTCTGTAGTACCTGTCTGGTTTTCTAGGAGTTGGTGGTGAAGTGTCAGGAGTAAGACTGGACTCCATAAAGACATCATCTACAATATCCAGGACAGGGGGTATAGCTAGAGGCCTGTTCTGAGGCTAATCTAAAAATTCCCCAAGGCTCTTTTTGGACTGAGGATAGTCCTGGCATTCCCAGCGGAAATGCTCTCAAGTTATGCAAGGTTGCACCAAACAAAAAATCCTCTGGAGGGGAGGCAGAGCGAATGGTTTCCTCTGCATCTGAATCCTCATAGGTAGATAAGAGTATGTCCTGGTAATCAGAAGGGTCAGGGTCATCAGACTCCTGGTCTGTAGAATCAGAAGGAAATTCAATTCTTTGACTTTTAACAGGGGAAGGCTGGCTTCCCCTAATTAGAGTAATAAGGTCTTCAGCCATTTTAAGCATTTGTTTTTGCAGCATGGGAGCTTCAGCATGCGCTTTGGATGTCTGTTTTCTAGGCGCAGTGCGAACTCCGGGCCTGAGAAATTCAGTAGTTTTAGTTGAAAATTAAGTTGTCGATTTAATATGAGTATCAATAGGTTGGAATACACCCTCAGACACCAGTGCCTGCACAACGGCTCCGGACCCATCCAAGGTAGAGACAACAGCAGATTCCATAGTCGACGAAGCATCTTGCGGCATACCAGACTCTGAATGGGTTTCAGCAGAGGCCTGCGAATCTGTAGAAGTGGGCATCAAGGGCTGCAAAGGCGCCTCACTGAGTACTGGCGGATTGGCGACTAGCTTAATGGAAGCGTTGTCGGCAGTGTTTGACCTAAGCGGTCTGTCTTTGTGCTTTTTCAGAAGATTTGTACTTGGAAGGCTTACCGAAGCCATTTCAGAATACAGAGAATGAGTGTGAAAGAATTTAGCTACAAAAATAGCCCGACGATGAATGTTTCTGCGTTAAACAAGGCACAAAGCTTACAGCGAGGGACATCGTGATCTGGGCCTAAACAGGCGAGGCAGTAAGAATGAAAATCTCTGTGAGGTATTTGGCTTTCCACAGGCAAGGAAATTGTTAATTTTTTCTGATATCGGTTAGAGCAAGAAAAAAGAATCCCCAACGGACTACTTAGCTTTAGAAGACTTTAGGTTTGAAACTCGAAAAAGTAAAATTTCAGGTAGCAGCCGACTGGCACTTGCGAACTGCTTCTCCTTCGGGCTCCTCGGCAAGAAAGACTGATGTAATGGCGTCGGCTGCATGTTTTATACCCCTGATGACTTGAGGCAACAGCATCTGACGCAGAAATCCCAAGACTCTGGTATTCGGGCTGAGGGATGCCTGCAGGCAGATAACCCGTGTGTGATGACTGCAACAGTGAAACACGAAGAACATCACAGAAGAGTCTGAAATCACCAACATAATGCTCAGTGACATCCTGCTATCTGGCACCTGCTCTCAGCATCCAGGTTCCCACTACTATTCATTTCTTCCCAGAGGAACATTCTGGTTTCAAATTAGCCAACAAATTGTCACAAGAGTACTGTCCCACACAAACTCAATTTTATTTAAAAATAGGATTCAGATCATTTAATTAACAGACACCACCTGAAGAGTAAGGTTATGGAATTAGAATGCTGAATTTCAAATCAAAACTTCACAAACCAAATAAACAGCCCTTAATTGTAACTCACTGTGCAAGATGACATCACGTTACTACTTTCAATGAACTTCAAAAGTGCATTTATTTAAAGCGGAGACTTTTGGAGGTAAACTAAATATGTTTTACAATCTCAAGACTAAAGCATTTTACACAATACTTATTTTACAGTTTGAGCTGCCAGTTCATTAGTGTCAGTATTACAGAAGTGCTACAGCTAAGCGGCTTCACCATTCTGAATAACTTTTGCAGTGTGAATGAACATTTAAAAGATTAACTCATTCAAAAACTTCACTACTTCATACACACCTGAGAGAGTATTTACAGGGCATAAATGAAAAGCATAAAATGACAAATCATTTAATTTGCGTTACTACTGGACCTTTAAAAGCCAGCATGAACTCGGACATTTTCACTTTCTAGCACAGTATTTCATATACACATATATATATATATATATATATATATATATATATATATATATATATATATATATATGTAACTTACATCTAAGTTTTAACATATATATATGTTGCTGTCATGCTATTTCCATATATAGAATTGAATTTAAGTCTCAAAATATTAAAAATAATAGCATGTGAGGTAATTTATCTTTTATATACACATACTCTGTAGTTCCATATTTAAATAGGGAATCAAAATACATCTATTAGAAGAGTTATTAGAAATGAGTAGAATAATAGATAAAAGTTTACTTACACATTCTCCAAATATTCACAAGTAAACCAATTATTTGCTGTTTTTAATACGTTACCTGTAGGGTAAATAAGTGATATCAAACCTGAAAAGATAATTATGAACAATAATTACATTAATTGTTCTTAAGTCTTTCGGATTTAATGAATTTTCAGGAGGTAGTTTCAGTTTGAATGCAGCTGCCCAGCCCATCTCCTCTACTGATGAAATTATGTTTTTCTTCTGTACAAGTTCCTCTGTTTGTTCTAAGGACTCGCATATTTTGATTTCTTTTTCTAAATGAATTTTCAGGTTTGCAGGAACAACAGGTTAACTTATTTCCATTCTTTTTAAGTTCTTTAATTAGACATAGACAAGCCTTCCTTTTGTTCATTATTTTAGTTTAACAGTCATTATCAAAACGAACATCTCCCATTTTAATTGGAGAACTTGCCCAGGCTAATTTCAGTACTTGATCCTCTTCCATACGAGAGGGGTACCTCAAAATTATTAATCCTGGAGGAGCATTTTCTTACAAGGATCAGCTAAAGAACCATGACCCCTTTCTAATCCCAATGACAAGGCTTCAGCTAAGTTCAGACTCCTATGTAACCATGTTGTCAAGAAGTTTATGATGTTTTCACCTTCCATTTTTTCAGGAATTTCATATATTCCTATAATATCTCTCCTTAATCTATTTCCATGTCATCTACTTTTTCTGTAAGCCAGTTGTTTTGCTTCAGGAGTGTGTGTGTGTGTGTGTGTGTGTGTGTGTGTGTGTGTGTGTGTGTGTGTGTGTGTGGCCTTCAGATATTCTTCCTTCATGGTCATCTAAAGATTCCTCCACATTAGTTATCTGAATTTCTTGTTGTTTTATCAAATTACTTAGAGTGTCTATTTGGTTTTAACATTTCTCTTTAAAACTACCAATCTTTAAATACAGTTCATTAATTTTTGTCAGGACTTTCTGCATACCTGACATCAAAATTGGATTTCCTATTTTAAAGCAGAGTTTTGAGCGTTGTTCTTAAAGTAATTCATTTTAAAGTCTATTTTCTATATTCTGAAATAAAGCATGAGATTTTTGGAGCTTTAAAATTTAAAAATCCCCCCCCCTTTTTTTTTTTTACTTGTCAAGATTTATATATTTTCTTAGGGACTGAGAAACCTCAGTGTTCTCCCACTGAAAACACTGCTTCATTCTAGTACAAGTCTCAATGAAAGAGAAACTCTCAAAGGGAAAATAAAATAAAAAGTACATTTGTGTACACTTACCATAAATGTAGATGTTCAAGTGTATTCACTGTTGCACTCATCACATTTGGGTTATCTGCTTGCAGTAGCCCTAAGTCGGCCTGATTATCAAAGTCTTGGGTCCTGCGTTGGTTGCTGTCTCATCTTCCATGATGTCAAGTAATCAGGGGTATAAAGCATGCAGCCAAAGCCATTACATCAGTTTTTCTTGCCCCAGATGTCAGGTGCCCCCATAATGGGAAGCAATTATATACAAGGTTACACCTCCAACAAAAAAGCAAATACACCAAAAAGCTTTAAGCATAGTAAACAAAAATAGAGGTATAGTCAATAGAAGTCAGGGGGCTGGAGGTAGGGTAATCAGGACTGCAACAGTGAATACACGAACATCTACATTTCTGGTAAGTGTACACAACTGTACTATGTTCTTCATGTTTCACTGTTGCAGTTGTTGCACTTGGGTAGATTACCAAAGCTAAGGATGGGAGGAGGTAATTAGATAGCATTAGGACAAGCTATAAGGCCCTGCAAGACTGCAGTGGCAAATCCAGCTCTGGAGTTAGAAAAAATTGGCAAAAGTGGTAATGCTTGGTGAAGGTATGTACAAAACTCCAGGTAGCAGCTTCTAGATTGCCCCTGGTAGGGACACCTCTGAGAAACGCTGTTGAGGTATATGCAGCCCTGGTTGAATGTTGTCTTATCCCTTGTGGGGTAGGTTTTCCATGATGCTTATAGCAGAAATAAATGCAATGGCCTATCCACTTAGAATTGGTTTGCTTTGAAATGGCCTTCACCTCTGCCCCTGCAGAAAATGCAACCAGTAGCTGTTCAGATTTCCTGCGAGTCTTAGACCTGTCCAAGTAAAATCTAAGTGGTCTGTGCACGTCCAAGGAGTGCAGTATTCGCTCCCCTTTGTTCTGTGGATTAGAAAAGAAGGTTGGCAAATTAATGGACTGATTAAGATCCACAATGGATACCACTTTGGGCATGAAGGAGGGATTGGTCCTAAGGGACACCCTGTCAGCATGAAAGATGATGAAAGGCTCCACTGCCATGAGGGCCTGTAATTCAGACACCCTTCTTGCTGAAGTGACGGCTAGAAGGAAGGCTGTTTTCCAAGAAAGGAATTTCAACTCTGCATTTTCAGCTGGCTCAAAGGGAGGTAGAGTGAGCTTTTCCAATACAAAGTTAATATCCCAGGCTGGACTAGGGGCTCTTCCTGGATGGTCTTAAGTTTTTGGCCCCTCTGAGGAACTGCTTCAACAGTGGATGAGAGAAGAGGGGTGGTTCTGTACTGAAATGAGCTGAAATGGCTCAGGCATGAATTTTGATGGAGGAAAAGGAAAGGCCCTTGTGAAGCATCTCAGCTAAGTACTGAAAAATATGGGGTAAATTGGGCATTGCTGTGCCCATCCCCCGAGTTTGGCTCCAGGAACAGGATCTTTTCCATTTTTCAGCATAGGATTTTCTAGTACTAGGCCTCCTTGCCTCCAGAATGACATCCATCACTTGCTTACTGAGGGATGGTAAAGGAGAGAGCAGGTAATTAGCCAGGCTGCCAGGTTCAGGGTTTGAAGTTGTGGGTGCAGAATCTGGCCCTCCTGCTGGGACAGCAGGGTAGGGGTCTGAGGCAGGTGCCAGCAGTGACACACTGCACAAGAGGGGGTACCAGTGTTGGCGTGGCCAGTCTGGTGCAATCAGTATTGTCCTTGGTTTGTCCTGTTTGATCTTTAGCAGTACCTTGGAGAGGAGAGGCAGAGGGGGAAGGCATAAACTGATAGGTTTTTCCAGGTGAAGGACAGGGCATCCACTTTCCAAACTTGTTTGTGGGGAGTCCTTGTGTAGAATTTGTCCAAGTGGCAGTTCTGGGGGGAGACAAACAGGTCTATCTCTGGTCTCCCCCATTTCTTTCTCAACATGTTGAATATCTTTGGTTCCAGTTTCCATTCGTGTGAGTCCATGAGATTTCTGCTTAGGTCATCTGCCAGTGTATTTAGCTTTCCTGGCAGGAATTATGCCTGTAGGTGCACTTGGTAGCTCAAGGCTATGTTCCACAGAGCCATGGCTATTCTGCAGAGAGGGTATGAGTGGGTTCCCCCCCCGCTTGTTTATGTACCATATAACAGTGGTGTTGTCCGTCTTTACCAGTAATTGTCCTGGAAGAATGTGGTCCTTGAAGTCTATCAGAGCGTTCTGTACAGCTAACATTTCTTTTTGATTCATATGCAAGTACATTTGATTTGGGTTCCATTTGCCTTGAATGCACTACTGCCCTGCCAAGTGAGCCCCCCCATGCATAGTCTGGTGCGTCTGTTAGGGTTTGGGCGGCAGGGGGTAGAGTGAATGGCAAGCCTCTGTCCACCAAAGGAACTCTATCTGTAGACAAATTATGATAGGAATCATTGATTCTAGATCCTGAGAATGTTGACACCATAGGCTTTTTAGATACCATTGTAGTTTCCTCATATGCAGTCTTGCATATGGAATTAGAAGAATGCAAGAGGCCATGAACCCCAGGGCTTGCAGTATTTCCCTTGTAGAAAGCTGGGTCTTTGTGGCCATTAGTTTGAAGTAGACTGTCAAGTGAAGGTCTGAATTTGTTTCTCTGGCGTGAGGTAGGTCATCTGGGAAGCTGTATTCAAGCTTGCTCCCAGAAATAAAATTTGTTGGCAGGGTACAAGATGTGATTTCTTTTCGTTTATGGTGTACCCCAGAGACATTCGCAATTTCTTTACAAATGTTTGATGATTTAATAGTACGCCCTGGCTTTCTGCCTGAATTAGACAATCGTCCAGGTATGGGTATATTTCTTTGCCTGCAAAATGCAATGACTGGAGCTAGGCACTTTGTGAATACCCTTGGTGCAGTAGATAAGCCAAAGGGCATTGCAGAGAACTGATGGTGCATGTAGCCTGTTCTGAAGCGTAGGTATCTTCTACAAGATTCCCTTATTGGGATGTGCAGGTAGGCTTCCTTTAAATCCAGAGTTGCCAACCAGGCATCTTTGCCTAGCATGGGAAGCAGCTGATGATGAGTTAGCACCTTGAATTGTGGGATTACCAAAAATGTGTTTAGGATAGACAGGTCCAGGATAGGACGCCAGGAATTGTCTTTTCTGGGTACCAGAAAAAGTCTTGAGTAGAAACCTTGCCCCCATTGTTCTTCTGGGACAGGTTGAATTGCCCTGACGCTTAAGAGAGAGAGAACTTGCTTATGAGCCTGTGCCCACTGACATGGGGGTAGGTCTGGCCAACCATCTGGGGTTTGTGTAAGGAGTGGAAGTGGAATCTGTATCCTTGGGAAACTATATTTAAAACCCATTTGTACTGGATAATTAGTTCCCAATTTTTTGCATGCAGGGCAAACTTCCCCCTAAAGCAACAGTCAGTTGAGCAGGGCTTGGAAGGTTTAAAATTAAGCCACTGAGACAGTTTACCATGGATAGAGTCTTACTACTCCCCGCTTTGGAAGTTGAAGCCCCCCACTGCTTAGGCCTGTGAGTACCTTGGGACTGAAGCCTGGGTGTTCTGCTGGTTCTGGGTTTGGACTGAGAAGGCCTGGAAGAGACTGGAAAGGACCAATTCTTAGACGGCCAATGCCTCCTAAATCTAGGAGGCTGTACTTTTAGGAAATCTTTAACAGTTTGCATAGATTTAGCTTTTTCCTCCATCTTTTTAAGTACTACTACTGCTTTGTTGCCAAACAGGCAGTCTTGGTTTAAGGGAGCATCCAGTAATTTAGCTTTAACATGATCCGGCAAAGATTGCTCCTTAACTCAAGCATGTCTTCTAAGTACATACTCAGTGACAGCAGCTCTGAAAGATGCCTATAATGAATCAAAACCACAATGCACAGTATGTTTTCCAACTTGTTCAGCAGAATGTATCAAATCCTGTAAATATTTATTTTCAGCACAGTCAGGAATCAACAATCCATTAATATGCTGCTGATACTTTAACATATGAAACTGGCAGTTTAAGGCCCTAATGGCCAAAGTTGCAGAAGTGTATACCTTCTTACCCCATCTATCCAGCGCCCTGGAATCTCTATCAGAGGGGGTAGGATTTTTGGCAGTAGGAGCCTTAATGCCCTTGGGTCCCTGTGAAATGGTCTCGGGATCCGCAGTAGGATTTTTAAAGAGGAATTTGTGAGAGTCGGGTACCCTGTAATACCCATCAGGTTTTCTGGGAGCAGGAGGTAAAGAGTCAGGGGCCAGGCTAGATTCTGAGAAGGCATCATCTACAATTTCTAGTACAGGAGGCACAGCTAAAGCCCTGTGTTGAGGCAAGAGTAAGAATTCCCTAAGCCTCTTTTTGGAGTCAGAGTAATCCTGGCTTTCCCAGCAATAATGCTCCCTAAGAGTATGCAGGGTTTCACCAAAAGAGAAATCTTCTGGAGGGGAGGCAGAGGGAATTGAGTCCTCTGCATCAGAATCCTCATAGGTAGATAAGGGCAAATCCTGGTCATCAGAGAAAACAGAAATTTCAGAATCCTTATCAGAAGAATCAGAAGGAAAATCAGTCCTAGGTCTCTTAGAGGGGGAAGGGTGGCTTTCCCTGATTAGAGTAATAAGGTCTTCAGCCAGTCTTATTTGTTTTTTAGGCATAGGGGGACCTGGCCATGTGGTCTGGGCATCGGTTTTCTAGGCATTGACTGAGTTTTAGGCCTTGAAGAAGAAGATTGCGTTGGTTTAATATGCAAGTCAGTAGGCCTGAATACACCCTTAGAAGTCGGTGTCTGCACAGCGGCTCCGGACCCATCCAAGGTAGAGACATCTGCAGGTTCCACAGTCGAAGAAGCATCTAGCAGCATACCGGACTCCGAATGGGTCTCAGTAGAAGCCTGTGAATCTGAAGTAGCGGGCATCAGGGACTGTGAAAGTGCTTCACTGAGTACCGGCGAACTGGCGATTAGCTGAGGAGAAGCATCGTCGGCAGCTTTGGACCTATGCGGTCTGTCTCTGTCTTTATCTCTGCGTTTTTTCAGAATATCCGTAGTCAGGTGGCTTACCAAAGCCATTTCTGGATAATTGAACCAAGTACCAAAATATTTAGATGTGTAAATGAACAGACGACGAATAGTATGAGGTTTGTCGTGGTCTGGGCCAAAACAAGGAATGCAGTACGAATTAATATCTTTATGAGGTATTTGCTTTCCACAAGAAATACAATTGTTAACTTTTACTGACATCGGTTTAGAGCAAAAAAAAGGTTCCCCAACGAGGTACTTAGTTGAAGACTTCGGATCTGAGCCTTGAAAACAAAAATTTCATGAGTCGGCCAACCGGCACTTGCGAACTGCTTCTTCTTTGGGCACCGCATGGCAAGAACGACTGACGTAATGGCATTGGCTGCATGCTTTATACCCGACTACCTGACGTCATGGAAGATGAGACAGCAACCGAAGCAGGACCCAAGACTTTGATAATCAGGCCAGCTGAGGGCTACTGCAAGCAGATAACCCAAATATGATGACTGCAACAGTGAAACACGAAGAACATCTGAGCTCTCTTCACATCTGAATCAAAAATCTGATGAGAAAACTCTGCCCTTTCATCTTCCTCTTCATATTTTTAATCTTGAATCTCTTTAGGAAAAGAGGTAACCCTCTTTCTTTTACCAGAAACTTCTTTACAAGAAGGATCAATAGCCTGAATCAAAACCTAAGTCAGACCACGTAAAGTAGTCATGTCTAAGGAAATTTGAGGAATATATGATGTATATTTAATGTCTTTTTTCCGGGAAAATGTGGCCAACCATGTTACTAATGATAACAGCAGCTTCCCAAGTGATGGGCAAAGCATTCTAACAAAAGGAAGCCTTCCCTATTCCCTCTCCCTGGACTAACAAGAGTGGCTCTTGCCTTACCAACTGAGGGGACCTCAACAGATGCAGAGGATGTGGATAACCCTGGTCCACAGTGATTATAGGTTCTATACCAGAAGGATTCAGGGTAAAAGAGGACTAGTCTGAGGTACAACAAATTGCCACGGCAGAGTCACCCACCTCCTTCTAAGAACAACTGCTAGCCTGCTATGGTGACAAAGACTGTTTGCCTAACTTTTTTTTTGTGGCTGGAGGCAGGACCAACAGTGGGACTGGTAGTTTATTCGATGATCAAGCCAAAGATGTTGGCTCTTTACCAGGGAAGACAAGCAGCAAATGCTGGTCAAAACTAAAAGTCTTCCAAAGTCATTTTTTTCCACAAAAAAGCACACTTTGCTAGCCCTCCAAAAGTAAACTAAAAACTTCTCCTTAAAAAATGTTTTTCAGTTACTTTATAGGTTCATAGGTTGATAGGTAGGTACTAGGCTATTAGGCCCTAGGGCCTATATAAGCCTAGCCAAAATGTACCCTGGCTTTTGCCACCCGAGAAAATTATTTTCCTGTGCCCCTGTCAAGCAGAGCCACAGAGGTGATCCCCGGGGTGAATTTCCTATTTCCAATCCAATCAAGATTTTTCTTGAAGAGTGCTAATGAGGAGCTTTGTTTGATATAGATAGGTAGTTTGTTCCAGAGTATGGGAAGTCTCTGGGACAGGAATCTATCCCTCCAGAATGTTCTGTTTATTGTGGTGACAAGGTTTAGGTCCCTAGAGCGTGTAGCTCGGAGGGATTGGGATTTCTTTAAGTGGAGCATGTCCAACAGCTCTGGGTTTGGCATAGCTTTGTATGTTAGGCAGAGATCGCCACTGAGTAGGCGATATGCGACGGGGTAAAGCTGGAGTTTTTTGAGACGGTCTGCGTAGGGCATCTGTTTGAGGCCAGTAATTCTCATTGTGAGGCATTTCTGCTGCCTTTCCAGTTGTTGTAGATGTCTTGTGAGGTACATACCAAAAGAGGCACTGTATACTACAATTGGGTCTAATGACTGAGGAGTAGAGGGGAACAATGACCTCTTTTTTCCTGGATGAGAAACCTCTTTTGATGAGGTGTGCCACGAGAAGGATTTCCTGACTACTGCGGCGATGTGATTATCAAAGGACAGACTACTGTCCACCTATGTCCCAAGGTCTCATCACACTTTCGGTATTAAGTAGACTACCGCCTATGTGGTAGTTCATGGGTACAGAGTTTTTACCAAAAGGGATGACAATGCACTTTTTGGCATTGAACTTGAGGCCATGGCTTTGACACCAGACATCCGTCTATTGAAGCCCTTTTGTAGGATGTCCACATCGTTAGGAGTTTTGATTATGGCTCCTAGTTTGCAGTCATCTGCGAACTTCGTTAGCCAAAGACCTTCTGTGTTAGCCTGTACGTTTGAGAAGTACATACCAAACAGGAGAGGACCCAGGACTGAACCCTGTGGTACTCCACTTGTCACTGGTCTGAAGTCAGATTTGGAGTCTGCTACTTTCACAGTGTGGGTTCTGTCAGGAAGCCAGATGGCAACCCATCTTGTGACATAGGGATTTATACCTAGTTTAGTGAGTTTATCTATAATCCCAGAGTGGGGGATGGTGTCAAAAGCCTTGGCGAGATCTAGATAGGCTGTGTGAACCACCTTACCCTCATCTATTGCTTTGGTGACTGCTTCAAAGAAGTCTATCAGGTTTAGGAGACATGATATGCCTTTTACGAACCCAAACTGGGTGGGGTCCAGAGTTTCGCAATTACCAATGTCATTGTTTAGAAGTTCTATGATGATACGTTCCATAGCCTTGCAGACAAGGCTCATCAGGGTAATGGGGCAGTAGTTCCCGGGGTCCGTGGTGGCTTCCCCTTTGTGGAGTGGGATGACTGAATGGAGCACAGCGACAGTGGGCACAAAGCTTGAGGTAAGGCTTTGATTGAACATGGTACTTAGGTGGGGTGCCAGTTCGTTCTGTAGTTCATGTAGAACGTAGCCTGCGATGTTGTCAGGTCCGATGGATGATGTTCTTAGCTTTGGAGAGTGTGGTTTTTACCTGTGCAGTCATGATTATAGGAACTTTGCAGTCTTCCGGTATAGAGACGTGCCCTTTAGGGGGTGAGAGGGGGGTAAATTTAGCAGTGAACCTATCTGCCAGGATGTTGTCAATATCAGTTGGTTCTGTATATTTAGTGCCATTGTGCTGTAACTCACAGCAGATCTGAGTGTTGCCATTGAGATTCTTGACATAGCTATAGAATTTTTTGTGGTTGGCTGTCTTTAGAATCGGTGGCGATTTTGTTTTCATAACTAGCTTTGGAGGATTTTATGAGGGATCTCAGCTTCTTACTGAGGCTGACCAGGGAGTTCCTCCAATCATGGGATTTTACTCTTTCTTCTGTTGTAGAGTTTGCTTATGGCAGGGGACCACCAGATTGGCTTCCTTTTTTTGGAGGATAGCATCTTGGTTGTGTTAGGGATTGCATGATCCATGCACTCGTGTAAGTGCTTATAAAGTGCATTTGCGTAGGATTCAGCAGCCGTACCTCTAATGTCAGTCTGGAAAAAAAAAAGAGCACTCCCATTTAAAAGTACAATACAGTTTCATGACAGTTCGTTAAAACACAAAACTCCTAGCTTTAAACAACTTTCCTGAAGAGGAAAGTGATAAAACACAAAATATTTTTTTTTTTTAGAAAACGGAAGTTTTTTCCCCCAAAGGGAACTTATCTGCCCAGCAAAGAAATAGCACCAAGCCAAATGTTGATCCTCAAAAGCCTTAGAGAAGGGTATGATCTGAAGGGCTTGGTTCCCAAACTTGTCATTTAATTAGCTCAGCTCAAGCTGCCTGTCTGGGATGTATGGAAGGTGCCCTAAAGCTCTGGAAGGTGGCCAGCTGTTACATCCTTGGCAGGACATAATCCATCCTGCTAAAGCTACCACAGCATGAGTATAATAAAATAACTCCTTTTTACCAAGAGACTATTGAACTGCTTCCCATCTGTATTCCAACTACAGATTCTATCATATATCATGAGACTTTTATATGGATAATGCAGGGCAAGGCATATAGAAAGTAGGAAATTAACTGTTTCCCTGTTGCTGCTCAGTGAGATAGAAGGGATATTCAAAACTGCATTTTTTTTTGTGAAATACATATGGGTGTGAAACAAAAACTCTACCCCTCCCCTTTGCCTGCTATGGAGAAACCTTCTGCCTACCACAAGGTCTAGACCTAAATAAATGATCCCTAAAGGAAAAACATTAACCATACTCTCCATTCCTAAAAAAGGGAAATTTCCTACCTTTTCCTACAGAATAACCAGAAATCGCTGAAAGAAAAATGCAAAAAAAAAAAGTTGAAAAATTTTGTTTTTGTTTGATTTTAATTCTCTAAGCCATGAATCAAAATGTTGTATCAGAACTATAAGGAATATAAGATGAAACAAAGGTTCTAATCATGGTTGTAATAGTTGTCTAATAGCAGCTGACCCTCCAATTAAGCCAGCCTGTCAGCTGTAATAGAGAAAATAGCTGGTCAAAGACACATACAGGGTGATACAAAGCCTTGTGGAAGTGAGGATGCATGTTAAATAGTATTCACACTAAGCATATCACTGTCAAGTAGTTTCTGAGAAAACTACGATTATCAAAAAAATTATTTTACAACATGCTGATAAATAACATTTTGAAGAGTTACCCATTTTACAAGCACAATGACCATGCTTTTTTTTTTTTTTTTTTTTTTACAAAAGTATCATTTATCTTAGATTCCTTGTCTTAACAAATCAGGGCTGCTGCTAACATCATCATCCTTTGATATGAAGCTTGGTTCATATCAGGTGAAAATGGCTCAAGACACACAACAGCATTGGTCCAGACCATTAAACTCTCCAGGAATAGCATACAAAACTGCTAACAGCTTGTTTATTTTAAAGCTTCTAGATTCTCATGCGATGAGGATTCTGAGCTGTAAAGTTACACTTCTCAGGCAAGGCTCCTGCATGTTTATCTCTGCTCCAAAAGTTCTTCTGTATACCATTCAAAGTGTTATGACATAATCAACCATGAACTAATATCCCATAGACAGAGAGAGTCCATCCTCCTTTATACATCTCACAGACTTTCCAACATGAGAGCTTTCAGCACAATGATTTCCTAGTACAGCCGGACTATGGAGAGAAGCAGAAAGCAATTTCTTGTCTATTGCCTTACAGGTCAGTTTTCAAAAGTCACTCTAATATCTGCACTTCAGAATAAAATAACGTACAGCAAGAAATTGCTGTGGTAAAATATTAAAGACACTCCACACAATTTCACAAATATGAGTCCACAAACCAACAATTCACTAGGTCTTACAATCAGAATAAAATATTTAGTTTTCATCCATACAAAAGACTGCTTAAAATATACAATAAATATTTACCCAATGCAAAGAAACCTATTTGACAACCTCATATTGACTAATATGAATCAGGTGAATGGTGGTACTGCTTTCCGGTCTGCAGTCCCCTCAGAACAAATTAGGAGGAATTGTGATTAAAAATGCAACTCCAAAGATGATATTCCATAGTTAATACTCAGAAAAAACAGTATCCAGCTCAGGTAAGTTATAAGATGGAGACAAAATGCTAGCTCGGCTTTGGCACATCAATGGAAAACATACATCACAACATATTTTACAGCATATTCTACTTAACCCACTGCTTCAGATAAAACATTTTTGTCTAACAACTATCTGAGAAATCAAGACAGAAGAATTGCCATCCTTAATACTTCCATCTCAAAGGCCGACAGAGTTGAGGTTGTTCCTGCTTTGGGAGGTGAGTTATGCTAATCTGATTGAGAGCTTTAATACTCATCTTAATCCATGATCTCTGCAGAATACTACTTTGGAAACTTTTGAACTAGACTGCTATCTTAAGAGCAATACCCCAGACTTGTTTAAGGCTGTCAGAACAAGGATGATGAAATGCATGCAAATGTTCTACAGTTAAAACAATGTGTTCAAATACCACACCCAACTGTATGGAAAAGGTCTAGGCTTCAAATGCACTTACTGGATTGTCTTCATCACAGTCTTTCCACTCCTGGTAAAGCTCTCGCATATCCACTAGTCTGTTCTCTAGCTTTTCCAAGGACCAGATCTGCTTTCCTTTCCCCTTACGTCGGACTTGGATGGCTGGCTCACTGAGAACAGCACCACGCTGTGGGGACAGAGTTTAAAAAACTTTTATAAGCACCTTCTTGACAAATAAATCTTCTAAATATGAACAATTATAATTAATAAATTAATTCAGGTTGCAAGTCCAAACCTCTGAGTTGAGACCAGCACATAATAAAATAATTGTAGGACATTCAAAATGGTTGAGAGACCACGCATATGAAACTTAAATTTCAGGCAAATTAAAATTCCATGAAGATGTTCTGCAGCAATACTGTCAAAGAACTTTCCATAGTAAGGTTAGATGTCAGTATCACATTTATTCATCTGCTGCAAAACAAGGCATGTTGTTCCATTCTTTTCCTAGTAGTGTTTCTTGAGATACACTGTCAGCTCATCTCTAAGACAACAGAAAGTAGTTGCAAACAGTTTTTCCCACAAAACTCTTAACCAAATTAGGTATTCAGAAACTGGCAAGCAATCCATGGTCAACAAGAAAGACCAAAATAAATAAATTAATTAATTAAATGACCTATAGCTTTAGCTATCCCTAAAAGAGCTATTACACAGATTACTTATGCAACTGTTTTATTTTATTCAGTGACATTTCCATAACTAGTTAACTCCAACAAATTGATTTCAACCACTGAAGATCACTTGCAGCTCACAAAAATTGAGCACTACATATAAAACACCATTCAAAACACAAAACATAGACTTTACTATATTAAGTTATTAGGCTATTGGCCCTAGGGCTTTTATAAGCCTAGCCATGTTATACCCTTGTTTCCTTATTAACCAAGTTGTATGGTCTATATTTGCAGTGAGATTCTATGACTGCTCTTCTCCTAGAGGGACACAGGTGACATCCCCAGGATAAATTTGCAGTCTCCCATCCAGTTGTCGAAGTTATGCTTAAATAGGGTGATTGAGGAGCTCTGTTTTACGTGAACTGGGAGTTTTGCTCCAGGTGTGGCAATCTCTAGATGTATTTGTCTCTTCAGCGTGTCTTGTTTATGTCGCAGACTAGGTTAACATCTCTAGAGCAAGTTAATCTTGTCCCATTTGACTTGTGGATGTGGAGCATTTCCATTAAGGCAGGGTCCAAGACTGCTCTGTAGGCCAGGCAAAAGTCGCCTCTCAGCAGCCTGTAAGATACAGAGTACAGTGACAGGGTCTTCAGTCTATCAAAGCAGGTTGTGTGTTGAAGGCCTTGAATTTTGTTGGTGAGAAACCTCTGAGGTCTCTCCAGCTGCAGCATGTGTCTGGTGAGGTACACACAGAAGGAAGCATTGTACTCTATTAGTGGTGTGATGAGGGATGAGTACAGGGGAGTGTTCTAACACACTTAGCTCTGGATGAGATGCCCTTACTTATGACATGTGCAACATAGAAAGCCTTCCTTACCACTGTGGACACATGGTGATCAACATTAAGGTTGATATCAACCTGTGTTCTCAAATCTCTCACCACAGGGTTTGAGCTAAGGGGAGCATTGTTAATACCGTAATTTGAAAATACTTCCCCTTTGCCAAAAGGGATAACACTTTTTTTTTTGCATTTACTTTAAGTCCGTGGCTTTGGCACCAATCATTTGTGTGTGTGAGCCCTTTCAGTAGTATGTCGACATTGCTGGGGGACTCAATGATTGCACCCAGTTTGCAATCAGCGAATTTGGTAAGCCACAGGCCATCTATTTTCACCTGGACTTCTGAGAAACAGATTCCAGACAGCAGGGGGCCCCGCACAGATCCCTGTAGTACACCACTGGTAAGTGATCTGCTGGTAGAAGTGGAATCCCCAGCTTTGACTGTATACATTCTGTTGATGAGCCAGTTGACTACACATCTAGTGACATATAGGTTAATTCCCAGTGGTGTTAAGTTTCTCGATGCCAGTGTGTGGATTGTGTCAAAATCCTTGTCTAAGTCAAGATAGGCTGTATGCACTGTTTTGCCTTCATCCAGGGCTTTAGTGACATTCTTGAAGAAGTCCACCAGGTTTAATAAGCATGATCTACCCCTTAATGAAGCCACACTGGGTTGGGTCAAGGAGTTTGAAGGTCAGCTATGTCTTTGTTGACAAGGGTCTGTGATGATTCTCTCCTTAGCCTTGCAGACAGTTCCAGGGACGTCTGATTGCTTTGTGCAATGGAATTACTGTTGTTTTCCACTCTGCTGGGACAAAGCCAGTACTTAGACTGTGGTTAAAGAAAGTGCCAAGTGGTGCCGCTAGGTCCTGTTTTAGACCACTTAGTAGGCAGCCTGGGATGTTATCCAGTCCCACAGAGGCTGTGTTTTTTGGTCTGTGCAGGATGTGTAATAGGAACTGATGCCTGGTACAGTGGAGCAGCAAGCACCATCACTAACTAGGACAGCTGGTTGAATACTTTGATGTTTCCATCTGTGTGGAGTCTTCATACTCTGTCTGTGTAGGTTTACCCAGGTGCTCTGTTTTCCTGTAATATTCCCAAAACATGCCTAGGTTGACTTAACATTCATCTGACATGTCTGGAGGTAAATATACAGTGCAAATGTGCTCATAAGTCTGATCACGCTTATGGGTGTCTTCTGACAGACTTCACATTCAGAGGCAGCTGTCAGTATTGTCTGTGCATGTGTGGAAAAAAAAAAACATGGATTATTAATTTTAAATGTGTCTACATAGTACTGAGGACACATACAACTTCTCTGGCTATCAGCAAAAAAGTTAACAAGCTAGTATCTTTCAAAAAATGAGGCACAACATGAATCGCCAAATACAAAGGTCCTCAAAACATTAGTGGGCCACAGAACACTCAGCTGTATGACAGGGAATTTAACAAGTTTTGTGGGGTGGCCAAATCCTCAATCTCTGCCTTGGGCCTTCACCTAGTTTCCCCAGTAGATCCGGCTCTGGGTCCAGAATCCAGGGTCCCCGAATGCAGTGAGTTTTCAGGAGGAAACCAAATTTGACGAGGCCAGAATGGAGCAATGAGAATTATCGTCCTGTGAAGGTTCCTGGCTTTCTGGAGAAATTTTCGTATCAGAGGAAATGGAGGAAATGCGTACAGGAGTCCCGGGGCCAATCGTAAACCAGTGCGTCCTGGGGACTTCCCTGGAGGGTAATAGGGCAAAGTAGCTCCTGCATTTGGCGTTCATTGGAGACGCAAACAGGTCACAGGAAGGCTGGCCCCATGTGCGAAAAATCCTTTCGCCACTGACTGTTTCAGAGACCACTCGCGGTAGCAGAATTGCTCTGCTCAGCCTGTCGGCTATGACGTTGGATGACCCCGGGATGTGCGTTGCTATCAGAAAGCGACCCGTGGACTCTGCCCACTGCCAAATTCTCATGGCCTCTCTGCATAGTTGATAGGACCTGGTTCCCCCTTGTTTATGTACCAGACTACCGACATGTTGTCCGTCTGAACTGCAATAGTCCCTAGAGGAAGAAGGGGAGCAAAGTGTTGCAACGCTAGAAACACTGCCCTCAACTCTAGTACATTGATGTGCAGATTGTACTCCAAATTGGTCCATTCGCCTTGGACTGTCTGTCCCTGAAAGATGCCCCCACCCTATCAGGAAGCGTCCGTGGTCACCGTAACTGTAGGCGTGGGTAGCACAAACGGCCTCCTGGGAAAGGTTGCACGTTTGGAGCCACCAGTTTAGGTCTGTTTTGCAAGTCCTTGTTATGAGAATCTCGTGTGTTAGAGGTAGCTGTTGAAATGACCATTGAGCAAACAGTAGCCATTGAAGAACTCTCATGTGCAGCCTTCCCAGGGAATTGCAATAAGGAGGCTGACATGAGGCCCAACACCTTCAGAACTAGTTTTGCAGGAGATTTCCTTGACAAGAGCAAAAGACGATGTGAATCTGCAGCGATACTATGCTTTCTGTGGGAAGGCCCAGAATTAATTGCCGTGTGTTTAACTCTGCTCCTATGAACAAGATATTTTGTGATGGCTGAAGTAAGGATTTTCAAATTTACGGAGATCCCTAGGTGAACACACAGTTGAAGAACATAGTCTCTGGCCTGCAGTAGTTGGCGCTGGTGGTGACTGAAAGGAGCCAGTCGTCCAGATACGGGAACACCTGGAATCCCTGACGCCTCAAGTGAGACGCTACCACTGCCATGCATTTGGTGAAGACCCTGGGGGCTGAGGTCAGACCAAAGGGCAGGGCTCGAATTGAAAGTGACTGGCTCCCAGCCGAAGCGCAAATGATCCCTGGATGCCCTGGCCATCTTGATGTGGTAGTATGCATCCTCTAGATCTATTGAGCACATCCACTCGTCCTTCTGTAGAAATGGAAGCATCGACTGAAGCGTGACCATTCGAACTTTTCTTTCTTGACGAAAGTATTGAGGTAACTCAGGTCTAGAATGGGCCTCCAGTCCCCTGTTTTCTTTGGAACTAAAAGAACCTTGAGTAAGTCCGAATACTTGCTGGTCCGCTGGGACTGGCTGGATGACTCTTTTGTCTAACAGCTTTGAAATTTCTAAAGCTGCTGGCTCTCGCAGATGGGGCGGTACATCTGGGAGTCTTTTCTTTGGAATGGGATAAGATAGAAAGGGTATGGTGTAACCTCTGGTAACTACGCCTTTTACCCAATTGTCTGTGGTTATATCTTGCCAGGCCTGAGGGTAAAAGGCTAGCGACCCCGACTGCCTCCAGAGCAGGACAGTCGGGCCTCCTCTCAGGAGTGCTGGAAAGGTTTACCAGGAGTGTATCCCTGTCACCTTGATGTTGCGGACCCTCTGCCGCCAGGGCGGCGTCTTCCACCTCTGCCCCTCCTCTGCCTCTAGAGGGGCATCACCCTGTGTGCCCGGAAAGACCCTTGATTTTGTTTCCGAAACCACATTTTCCCACGCGTTGCCCTTTGGGGTACGGTCTGGTTGGGGTGGAAAACGGACTCGACAGCAGACAGAGTCTTTCCCTCTTGTTCACACCGGGTAAGGGTCTCCTTTACCTTGGGGCCAAAAAGAGTGGCACCGTCAAATGGGGCGTCTGTAAAGGAAGACTTGAAGGCTTCCGCAAAGGAGCATAGGCGCATCCAGGATTGTCTACGAAGAGCAATCGCTGAAGCTGCTGCCCTACTCGAACCTTCGGCTGCATAGGAAATCAGCCTCATGGACGAGTTAACAATCGATGTTAGGGTATTAAGTTGCGCTGTCACTTTCTCTGAGACAGCTGCATCTGTAGAACCCTGGAGGATATCTCCCAACTCTTTGACTAGATCCCTCTGCAGATGTGTAAAATGGGTCAAATAGTTCAGGGACCGCATGGAAAAAGCCGCTGAACTGAAAATGCGCTTCCCATATCTATCCATCGTTCTAGAATCTTTATTAGGCGGATGGACAGGCGAAGAAGACTCCGACATCTCCTTTTCGTGGCTGCAGCCACCACCATAGCGTCTACTGGAACTCCTTTAGTAAGGTAGGACTTATCCTGAGGTGCTGTGATGTACTTGTTGGGTTTCCTAGGAACAGGTTCCACTGTGTCAGGAGCCTCCCACGCCCTTCGAGCAATAACTTCCATTAGTTCGAAGGCGGAGTGACCCAGGAGGAGGAAGGGCGAGCACCAAATGCCTTCAGCAGAACTGACTCATCCTCAGAAGGGGGAAGGGACTGCCAGTCACCTCTCTGCTTCAGGATCTCCAAAATGTCTGAAAAAGAGACATCTTCTGAAGGTGACTTAGGGGACCCGTCTGACTCATCTAAGTAAGTATCAGATGTTATGGATTCTTGTGGAGAATCCAAGTGTCTCCTCTTACACAGTCTCTTCCTAGGGACTTCCTCGTGGGGAGCATCCAAAGAAGCCTCGAGGAAGAGGGGCACCCTCCAGGGTGGCTGAGACACTGGTGCCCTACGCTTGGATGTGGCCGTGGGTGCAGATGAAGACAAAGGCCCTTTATGGGGAGGAGAAACTGCTTCTACTGATGTGGTTGTCTGGGTAGACAACACCTTCCTCATCAGGTCGAACGCTCCCGGGTCCCGCATCGAAGAATCCCCGGCTCCGAAGAAATGGGAAGAATCCCCAACACGGGCACGAAGGCATCGACCCGAGGACGGAGCCGAATCGATCCGTGCGAGGCCCGAGGGAGAGTCGGAACCGACACGCCGGTTCGACTCTCGCCCCGAACCAAGAACAGACCGTCGGCTCCGAGACTCCGGTACCGGGTCCGGCGGAGTCGAGGTGAGGGAACAGACCGAGAAAAGGACGGTTCTGGACCCGAGGGCTCCACAATCAGCAGATCAGCCTCTTCCGGCTCCGAAGACTGAATCGGTCTCGGAGGAGGAATGGATGGAGATACAGGAAGGCCTTCAAGTTTCGACACCAGCTGGGTGGAAACCGAAATAAGTTTAGAGAGGGCGAATGCTCCAGCAGCTTCTGCACCACACGATCCACATCGACATCCGAAAGTTTGGAGGAGGAACGGGTCGAAGGAACCGAAGACGGAGCCGACCTCAATATGGCCGAAGGAGGGAGCTCCATCACCGGTTCCAAGACTCGCGGCTCAGTAACCGACACCAGTTGACCACCCGGCCCCGAAGTTTGTGGTACCGGTGATCTAACCTTAGAAGAAGAGCTCGAGCCGATGACTTGGGCTCCGAAGTCTTCGATTCCTTAGAGGACTTCGATGCCTGGTCAGAAGCATCCAAAGCCTCCTGGAAAGCTGGTTTCAACAGACCCCTGTCCATTAGTTTCCTGCGCCTATCTGTCATGACCCTCCCACTGAAAGAGTGACAAATGGAGCAATCCTCTTGTAAGTGGAGAGGGCCAAGGCAGTAGACACAGGAACTATGGTTGTCAGTGACCGACATTTTTTGGCCACACTGACAACGCTTGAAACCAGACTTTGCCTTCTCAGACATTGTAGGTAATGAAACAAGTCTAGAAACAAAAACACAGTCAAATCCAGTTAAAATAGTCACAATTAGGTAAATGTCACAATCAGGTAAATGTCAAATCCGGTTAGTCACAATCAGGTAAAATTGAGTCAATATAGTAGTAAATGGTAAGGGTGTAGGCCCCGGTACCAAAATACTGATAAAAGGGTTAACGGTACCAAAGAACTACGGAACCAGAACACAATCACACCAGGTTATACTAACAATATCAGTTAAATAAGATTCTTAGTAAAATACAACAAAAAGTTATATCTTAGCTTAGAAAAACCTCGAGCTAGCTCCCAACGATGCGAATGCAGCAGCGGCAAACTAGATCTGAGGTAAAGGCAGAGGGGGATTGTGGGTATTAGATTGTCTCGAGCTTCTTCTCGATGCAGAGCTTGCAAGAGGCCGGCACGGAGCCGAGGATCGGCTCCGAACCCATGTGTAAGAACAAACGGCGAGATTGAACACTATCACATGAGCTATTACACAGATTACTTATGCAACTGTTTTATTTTATTCAGTGACATTTCCATAACTAGTTAACTCCAACAAATTGATTTCAACCACTGAAGATCACTTGCAGCTCACAAAAATTGAGCACTACATATAAAACACCATTCAAAACACAAAACATAGACTTTACTATATTAAGTTATTAGGCTATTGGCCCTAGGGCTTTTATAAGCCTAGCCATGTTATACCCTTGTTTCCTTATTAACCAAGTTGTATGGTCTATATTTGCAGTGAGATTCTATGACTGCTCTTCTCCTAGAGGGACACAGGTGACATCCCCAGGATAAATTTGCAGTCTCCCATCCAGTTGTCGAAGTTATGCTTAAATAGGGTGATTGAGGAGCTCTGTTTTACGTGAACTGGGAGTTTTGCTCCAGGTGTGGCAATCTCTAGATGTATTTGTCTCTTCAGCGTGTCTTGTTTATGTCGCAGACTAGGTTAACATCTCTAGAGCAAGTTAATCTTGTCCCACTTGACTTGTGGATGTGGAGCATTTCCATTAAGGCAGGGTCCAAGACTGCTCTGTAGGCCAGGCAAAAGTCGCCTCTCAGCAGCCTGTAAGATACAGAGTACAGTGACAGGGTCTTCAGTCTATCAAAGCAGGTTGTGTGTTGAAGGCCTTGAATTTTGTTGGTGAGAAACCTCTGAGGTCTCTCCAGCTGCGGCATGTGTCTGGTGAGGTACACACAGAAGGAAGCATTGTACTCTATTAGTGGTGTGATGAGGGATGAGTACAGGGGAGTGTTCTAACACACTTAGCTCTGGATGAGATGCCCTTACTTATGACATGTGCAACATAGAAAGCCTTCCTTACCACTGTGGACACATGGTGATCAACATTAAGGTTGATATCAACCTGTGTTCTCAAATCTCTCACCACAGGGTTTGAGCTAAGGGGAGCATTGTTAATACCGTAATTTGAAAATACTTCCCCTTTGCCAAAAGGGATAACACTTTTTTTTTTTGCATTTACTTTAAGTCCGTGGCTTTGGCACCAATCATTTGTGTGTGTGAGCCCTTTCAGTAGTATGTCGACATTGCTGGGGGACTCAATGATTGCACCCAGTTTGCAATCAGCGAATTTGGTAAGCCACAGGCCATCTATTTTCACCTGGACTTCTGAGAAACAGATTCCAGACAGCAGGGGGCCCCGCACAGATCCCTGTAGTACACCACTGGTAAGTGATCTGCTGGTAGAAGTGGAATCCCCAGCTTTGACTGTATACATTCTGTTGATGAGCCAGTTGACTACACATCTAGTGACATATAGGTTAATTCCCAGTGGTGTTAAGTTTCTCAATGATGCCAGTGTGTGGATTGTGTCAAAATCCTTGTCTAAGTCAAGATAGGCTGTATGCACTGTTTTGCCTTCATCCAGGGCTTTAGTGACATTCTTGAAGAAGTCCACCAGGTTTAATAAGCAAGATCTACCCCTTAATGAAGCCACACTGGGTTGGGTCAAGGAGTTTGAAGGTCAGCTATGTCTTTGTTGACAAGGGTCTGTGATGATTCTCTCCTTAGCCTTGCAGACAGTTCCAGGGACGTCTGATTGCTTTGTGCAATGGAATTACTGTTGTTTTCCACTCTGCTGGGACAAAGCCAGTACTTAGACTGTGGTTAAAGAAAGTGCCAAGTGGTGCCGCTAGGTCCTGTTTTAGACCACTTAGTAGGCAGCCTGGGATGTTATCCAGTCCCACAGAGGCTGTGTTTTTTGGTCTGTGCAGGATGTGTAATAGGAAATGATGCCTGGTACAGTGGAGCAGCAAGCACCATCACTAACTAGGACAGCTGGTTGAATACTTTGATGTTTCCATCTGTGTGGAGTCTTCATACTCTGTCTGTGTAGGTTTACCCAGGTGCTCTGTTTTCCTGTAATATTCCCAAAACATGCCTAGGTTGACTTAACATTCATCTGACATGTCTGGAGGTAAATATACAGTGCAAATGTGCTCACAAGTCTGATCACGCTTATGGGTGTCTTCTGACAGACTTCACATTCAGAGGCAGCTGTCAGTATTGTCTGTGCATGTGTGGAAAAAAAAAAACATGGATTATTAATTTTAAATGTGTCTACATAGTACTGAGGACACATACAACTTCTCTGGCTATCAGCAAAAAAGTTAACAAGCTAGTATCTTTCAAAAAATGAGGCACAACATGAATCGCCAAATACAAAGGTCCTCAAAACATTAGTGGGCCACAGAACACTCAGCTGTATGACAGGGAATTTAACAAGTTTTGTGGGGTGGCCAAATCCTCAATCTCTGCCTTGGGCCTTCACCTAGTCTAAAACCTGCCCTACTCACAGACAGGCACAGGCTGTCACTATAAAGAAGTTATCTTCTTACCATAACCTTACATCTGTGTTGTCAATCTTCATTCATTTTTGATGAATGGGAATTGGTTCTGTCTCCTGAGACCCGCCTCTGCCATTACACAGCTGGCGCCAGCCAAAAACTCTAGAGCTAAGGTTCTACCAACAATGCCCTTTTCTCCATTACCTCAGATCAAGTTTGCAACTAAAGTATACGATATCAGAAGCTCTGTCTAAGGCGAACTCTAAAAGACCTCCCAGAACAAGAGTCCGAACCTGCAGAAGTCCTTTGGAGGGGGCAGTAGGGTGGGGTGCCAAGAATGAATGAAGACTGACAACACAGATGGAATTTTATGGTAAGAACATAACTTCTTTATCTGATGTTGTCAATCTTCATTCATTCTTGACGAACGGGACAGAGTCCCCAGCTACTTTAGATCCTGGGTGGCTTCAAGGAAAGATGGTCTTGAGCATCATAGAGCCAAAGGATGATCTTCCCCTGGAGGCGATATCCATTTGTAATGAGTTATAAAGGTATGTGGAGTGGCCCAAGTTGCGGCTGATCATACTTCTTCCATGGAGGCCTTGGAATGAAAAGCAGCCGAGGCAGATACAGACTTGATGGAATGCACTGTAATAGGCATAGTCAACTTTCAGTTACTGCAATTGTAAAAGAAAGTAACACAATCCCTAAGCCCTTTGATAAGGTAACTTTTGAGACAGATTTGCCAAAGTTTGAACTTGAAAAGAACGCACATAATTGGTCTGATTTTCTAGACTGGTTCTGTCAAGATAAAAACGTAGCTGTCTGTGAACAACTTAGCAGATGCAAGTAGAATTTTGTGAAGAAGATGGACAAGTCTGTAATCTTGTTAATATTAGATTCTGAAACCACTTTAGGAAGGATGGATTGATTCTTAATGGCACCCTGTCCTTGTGAAAAATCATGCAAGGGTGTTTGACACAAAGCCTCCAATTCAGAAACTCTGCTGGCAGAAGTGATGGCCACCAGAAAGAGAGTTTTCCATGACAGAAACTTGAAATCACCAGTAGCTGTTGGCTCAAAGGGCTGAAGGACCAAAGACTGTAGCACTGAAGTGAAAAATCCCATGGAGCTATAGGATCCTTGAAAGGGGGGGGGGGGGTTTGGACTTATAGCGCCTTTAAGAAAAGTTTTGCATAAACAATGGGAAATCAAGGTATGATCATCAAAACTACTGTGCAAATTGGAAAAGGGTGCTAATTGGACTTTAATGGTGGAAGCCGAAGGTCCTAGCTCAAAAAGTGATGCCGGAAACTCCAAGATCTTCTCAACTGGTGCTGAAAAGAGATCTAAATGCTCGTACAGGCCCAGAGACTCTTCTATTTGCTAAGATAGAGTTTTCTAGTGGATGGTTTACAAAAGGCCAAGAGGATCTTCTGTACAAAGGAAGATAATTTGTTTCACTTGGCAATTAATGGAATTGGAGATACCAAGCTGTCAACTTGCGACTGTGAAGATTCGGATGCACCAATCCCTGCGGGTGAGACAGCAGGTCTGGAATTGGATCCAGAATCCAAGGACAGTGATTTGCTATTAGAATCCGATAAGACACTAGCTGTGTCAGGATTGACCATTGCGCTGCCAAGAACCACCGAAACAGCCTTATATGATACCTTGTGATGGGTACTAAGGTTATGGTCGCTGCCATAGATCCCAGGAGCTTGTAAGACTAGAAGAGCAGGAACCTTGTTTTTGGAAATGATTAATTGCACTTGCGACCTCAATTTTTGTAGCCTATGTAGAGGGAGATACAAGAAACTGTACACCAAGGCATCCTACTGTTTGGCATTTAAGTCTCAGAGGTTCAGGCAAAGACAAAAGGGCTGTGGCTGACCAAGTTTGCAGACCAAGTTGGGTGCTGTCATCGACTCTCCAAATGATGTTAACATACTGCAACAGGGTCTCACAGCAACTAATGACCAGTGCCAAAGTCATGGGCTCAAGCTAAACGCAAAAAATGTATCATACATTTGGCAGAAACATGGCCCCTACTGATTACCACATCAACAGCAACTCCCCTAAACAAGCAACCTGTGGTGAGAGACCTGAGTACTGTGGTTGATAATCTCACATTTGACTATCATGTTCATAGGTTCATAGGTTCATACTAGGCTATCTGCCCGAGGGCATTTACAAGCCTAGCCCATCGTTTTGTGGCTTACGCCACCCCTTTAGTATGGGGAACTATACCCATTATTTTGCTGTGCCTCTGTCGAGCAGTGACACTGAGGTAATCCCTGGGGTATATCTGCGATCTCCCATCCATTGGTCAAGATTTCTCTTGAACAAGGCCAGCGAGGTGCTCTGCCTCACATGTACCGGGATTTTGTTCCACAGCATAGGGAGTCTTTGGGTGATGAATCTATCCCTCCAGCACGTCCTATTAATAGCCGTGTCAAGGTTTAAGTCTCCGCCCTTGTGGCTCTGATGGATCTAGATTTTTGAGGTGAAGCATATTCATCAAATCTGGGTTTGACATGGCCTTGTATGTTAGGCAAAGGTCACCTCTGAGCAAGCGGTGGCGACTGAATAGAGCTGGAGTTCTTTCAGTCGGGCAGCATAGGACAGATTTTTGAGACCCTTTATCCTTTTGGTGAGGAACTTTTGTGGCCTCTCCAGCTGCTGCAAGTGTTGGGTCAGATACATTCCGAATGGGGCATTGTACTCAATCATTGGTCTGATGAGTGATGAGTAAAGGGAGACTATGACCTCCCTTGATCTAGATGAGAATCCCTTCATGATAAGGTGGGCAATGTAGAAGGTCTTCCTAACTACTTTAGCTACATGGGTGTCGAATGACAGACTACTATCAACCTGGGTCCCCAGGTCCCTGATAACTTCTTCTGTGCTCAGTGGATTGCCAGCTATTTGGTAGCTAGGGGTAACCTTGTTTTTCCCGAAAGGTATGACTATGCATTTTTTGGCATTTAACTTTAGGCCGTGGCTCTGGCACCAGTTATCCGTTTCTGTGAGACCCTTCTGAAGGATATCTGTGTCAGATGTGTTTTCTACTATGGCCCAGTTTGCAGTCATCTGCAAACTTTGTCAGCCATAACCCTCCTGTGTTTGCTTGTACTTGGAAAAGTAGATGCCAAACAAGAGTGGGCCCAGGACTGAGCCCTGTGGGACACCACTTGTGACAGGCTTTGAGTCTGACATGGCGCCAGCAACTCTGACCCTGTGGGTTCTGTCACTCAGCCAGTTTGCAACCCATCTTGTGATGTATAGGTTGACATTTAAGCTGATGAGTTTTTCAATGATACCCGAGTGGGGTATTGTATCGAAGGCCTTAGCCAGATCGAGGTAGGCTGTATGGACTGCCTTTCCCTCATCAATGGCTTTGGTGACTGTTTCAAAAGTCAACCAAGTTTAAAAGGCATGATCTGCCTTTGACAAAGCCAAACTGGGTTGGATCCAAAGTCTGCATATTCCCTATGTCTTTATTTATGAGGTCCATTATGATCCTCTCCATGGCTTTGCAGATAAGGCTTGTCAAGCTAATGGGCGGTAATTTCCAGGGTCGGTGGAGGCACCGCCTTTGTGAAGTGGTACCACAGTTGCAGTGCGCCACTCCTGGGTGCGTATCCAGAGGTAAGACTATGATTAAACAGCTGTCCTAGCTGTGGGTTTAATTCCTCATTGAGTTCATGGAGCACACAGCCGGGGACACCATCAGGTCCCATGGATGCTGTGTTTTTGCTTTGGAGAGAGCAGTTCTCACTTGGGCTGGAGATGTTTGGGGGCTGCAATCATTTGGTATAGATATCTCTCCTTTGGGGAGGGGAGAAGTTTGCACTGAACCTGTCAGCCAGTATGTTGGCAATGTCTGTAGGATCAGTAATCTTCACATCATTTTGAACTAGCTCTGAGCATATCTGGGAGTTTCCTCCCAGGTTTCTAACATAGCTAAAGAAGGCCTTATGATTGTCTTTTGAGTCTTTAGCTATTTTTCTCTCGAAATTTGCTTTGGATGATTTTATGAGAGCTCTTAGTTTTTACTTATAGTGATCAAGGGTGTCTTACCTTTTAAGGATTTTGCTCTATCTTGTAGTAGCTTCCTCCTTTTGTTGTAGAGTTTGTTTATGGCTGGGGTCCACCAGACTGGACGCTTGCCTTTGGTACAAAGAGTCTTTGTTTTGCTTGGGATTGCCTTATCCATGCAGTCATGCAGGTGCTGGTAGAAGGCATTTGTAAGTGATTCAGTGGCTTGAGTACTGTTTTCCGCTCGGGGCCTTAAAGGAGACCACACTAGTCTTTAGAAGTGTGAAGTCGGCTTTTGAGAAGTTCTTTACTGTGGTCTTTTTTATTCCAGGTGGGGCTGGGATGAGGACCTCCAGCGAGATTAGTTTGTGGTCTGATCTCACCAGTGAGGGGTACACCTCCGGTGTTGAACATTGTGCTCCCATTTTCGTGATGATGAGATCAAGTATGTTATCTCCTCTTGTGGGGATGGTGACTAGTTGTTCCATGGCATTTGAGTTTATGAATTCCAGGAACTTTTGGGCTAGGGTGTTTGGGCTTGAGTAGTGATCCCAGTCTATATTAGGGTAATTGAAGTCACCTAGTATGATGGTGTTTGGTGATACATTTATGCCCTCTAGTGTTTTCAGGAAGGCCATGTGAGGTTCCTGAGTTTGTGAGGGTGGCCTGTAACATGCTACAATTTGCAGAGCAGTCTTGCCTATGGTTAATTGCACCTGGATGGTCTCCGATGCATCGTGCGTTGCCACCAGTCTTGAGGTGTGGGTGTCCTTGATGAATATGGATACCCCCCCTCCTTTCTTGGTATTGTCTGGATTTTGGGGCCGGAACGCATGATATGAGGTAAAACCTGATAGCGCTGGGGTGCTCTCAGGAGCCTTGAACCAGGTTTCTGTCACAGCACAGACATCGATGTTCTCCATACTGAGAAGGGCCTCGAGTGCGTGCATTTTGAGATTTAGACTTCTGGCATTGAGCAGCATTACCCTTAGTTTTTTCCTTTTTGTGTTCTAGGGTGGTAGGTTTAGAATTTGAGCCTTGCCTAAAAAGGCACTATGGGGGTGGCAAGAGCCTTTGCCAATATCTGGAATCCCAGGGTGACAGGTGCAAGCCGTCCCTTGCGAGCAGCGTGGCTTGTCCAGCATGTCATCCCAGGCAGACAGACACTGGATCCCCTTTGAATGACACCAGTGTTTAAGCCAATTGTTAAAGCTGATCATCTTATCTCCGTATTGTGGCATCATTCTTGGTGAAGGTAGGATACTGCTCAAGGTCAGGGTCATACCTGCCTGGGCTACATAATCAGAGAGCTCCTCAATGTCTCTTTTCATGTAGTCCAAGGAGGTACGTCTCAGGTCGTTTACACCAGCATGGACAATGACTGAGTCATATTTGTACCTGCTGTTGAGAGACCTGAGTGCTTGCGTTATGTGGCGGATTCTAGCGCCCAACAGGCAGCTTACTGTGACCTTCTCCTTACTCAGTCTGGTGAGCGGGCGTCAGTGTGTCTGACTATGGAGTCACCAATGACTAGTGTGTCTGGCATTGTGTTTGGCCTTAAGGGCTGTGACTGTTTGACACTCTGACTGTGAGGTCTATGTGTTGCAGGTGTTGTGTTCTGAGGTGGTGGTTGTTTGGGTGTCTGCTTTGGTGGCCTCTGCTGTTTTGGTAGATTTTTGATCAGAGCCTCCGAGTATGTCTTTGTGTGTTTATGTGTATGATTTGAGGTTGTAATGGTACTATGTGAGACTGGGTCTATAGTGTGTGTGGTAACCTTCTCCTCCTGACTGGTCTTGCCAGTCCTATGTTGAGAGAGCTCAGCCTCCAGTTTGGCCGTATAGTTGCATCTCTCGCATGTATTTGTGTTTTGTGGGAGGAGGAGAGGGTTGTCTGTGTACATGAGGCAATTGTAACATTGCCTCAATATTCCCAGGTTCACCAGCTGAGCAGGAGAGGACACTAGCAACTGATCCCTCGACATGCTAGAAGGAATAGACAAAAAACTTTAAAAAGATTCCGGGGACGTGGGTGACCGAGAAATGGGGGTTGCCTTTTGGGGTACTATCTATGACAAGAGTGCCGTATCAAGGTAATAAGTACTGTAGGAGCAAGTGCTACGTTTAACAGATAGAGAATAGTCTACTTGGAGTCAAGTAGAGATGATCTTTTAATTATAGGATACGCTGATTAGATCAGTAGTATAGTTCGAGGAAGGTAGTTTTAAGGAAAATTTGAAGAGTGGACTTTAGGTAGCCGAATAGTTTAAACCTGCTTAACCGGCTGCCCTAGTGTGCAACAGTGGCAACTCAGCTAAATCGGGCTAAATCGCTAATGCGCTAAAGCGTCTTTATAGCAGGGGCTGGAAAAGACAGGAAATGACCCAAAATGGCCAATAAACTACAAGTTACTGCCTTAAACCACTCCTCTGAGGACAAATGAAGGAGTTATGGAAATGACCCTAGTGGCCAATAAAACTACAGTTTCAAGTCAGTAACCACCTCCACGGGGCAGGGAAGCTGCTCAATGTTAGTCACTGCCACTGATGAACACAGAGACCCTCCTTCAGCCCAAGCAAAAATGGCCTCACAGAAACTTTCAAACAGTTCAGGAACAGCAAGCCTGTAACTGAACTTTTTAACTCTCAGAAAAGTGGGAAAAAGCAAGATTTTTTTTTTGTTTTGTTTTTACAGAGATAGCAGAGGTTCACAAGTAATATCAAGTTATAACAGTGCAGTAAATGACCCCACACAAGAGTGCTAGGTCAAGGACAGAAAATATGCAAGTTTTAAGAAAAAAACGATTTAAAATTAAGTGCAAACAGGAAATTCAGCAAACAGCTTTTGGTTGTGCTCTAAATACAGCTACTAATACAGAAATCAAGTTTAACAAGCCAGAAAATGCTCAAGCTAGGCAGCTATGCAGAAAAACTTAGCAAATAAACAGAGAAAAAATACTTAAAATCTCAAAAGTGGCTCCCTTCTTCTCTCAGCGTTTTTTCCTCTTGGAGGCAAGTGGTCAGAAAAGCCTTTTACTTGGTTCCTCTCATAAGTAAAGGTACTGCATCCAGAAAAAAGGAGGTTATTACCTCTCTATACTCCTCCCTCATTAGACCAATAATTGAATACAATGCCCAGTTTGGTATGTACCTCTCCAAATATCTACACCAACTGGAAAGGCCCCAGAAATACCTCACAAAGAGAATCCATGGCCTCCAACACCTGTCCTATGCAGACAAGCTCAAATCACTATCACTCTATTTGGTATCATACATATTGCTCAGAGGTGATCTCTGTCCCGCCTACAAGGCAATCTCGGACCTTGCCTACTAGAGATGAACTATATCCGTATGTCTAACTCCTCTCATATTACCCACTCGAAAGGCCTGAATCTAATACGGGACATCAACAAAACCTGCTGGAGAGACAGGTTTGTCTTCCAGAGGCTGCCCTGTCTCTGGAACAGACTTGCCATACACATCAAACACAGTACCTCGCTGACCCTCCAAGCGCAACCTTGATGAGTGCATGGGAAACCACAAATTTGTCCCAGGAGTTCCACCTCTGTCCCTCATTGACAGGGGCGGCAAGTGCTGATTTAGTTTTCTATTTGGGATAAACTCTTGGCTAGGTTTGTAAGGGCCCCAGGGCCATTAGCCTAATAGCCTCATATGATAGTACGATAAATTTTAGGTCTTGCACTATAGTTAGCTGGGATTTGTCTGTGTTGATCATAATGCTGAGAAACTGGGAAAGGTTCAATATGAAGTATGTGGCTTGAAGCAGTAGATGTCTGGTAGGGGCAGTCAGGACCAAGTTGTCTAGGTAAGGAAACACTCAGAATCCGCATAGTCTCCAGTGAGCGGTTACCGCTGCCATGCATTTGGTGAACACTCTGGGGGCAGTGATGACACCGAAAGGCACGACTCTGAATTGGAAATGACTGGCTCCGAGCTGGAAGCAGAGGAAGGGAGGATAGACTGAACTGTGACCATCTGGAATTTTGATTGTTGAATGAATTTGTTCAGAACGCTGACATCTAAAATTGGTCTCCAGTCCCATCTTTTTTGGCACTAAAGAATCTTGAGTAAAATTCGGTGGGACTTCTTGGATGACTTTTTTTTGAGCAGCTTTTGAATCTCTACAGCTGCTTGATCCCTCTGATTGGGTGGAACATTGGAGAATCATTTTGAGGACTTTGGAAAGAGTGAAGGGAATACTGTAACCTTTGGTGATAATTCTCTGCACCCAAGTATCCGAAGTTATCAATAGCCAGGCTGTTTAGTGCAGTGAAAATCTTCCCCAGACTGCTACTAGATGTAAGCAATCGGGCCGTAGTTCATTAACACTGGTAGGGCTGTCCAGAGAAGGAATCTCTGGATACCTGATTTTGCGTATCTCCTCTGCCACGGGGAGGGTGTCTTACATTAAAACTCCCCTCTCGGCCCCGAGATGTGTATTCACTATGTGTGTCCTGAAAAGGCCCTTGGGATTTTTGAACCACATTTTCCACTCCTCTGATTCCTAGAGTAGGAACTTTGAGGAGAAGAGAAATGAACGCCCACAGCAGACAGGGTCTTTCCAACTTTTTCACAACTAGCTAGTGTGTCTGACTTTGGGGCCAAACAAGGAAGCTCCATCAATAGCAGCACTGATGAACGAAGACTTGAAGGGTTCCACGAAGTCACACAAGGACATCCAAGTGTGATGCCTTATGGCAACGCCTGAACCCACTGCCCTAGTCATTCCTCCTGCTGCATGAGCGATGAGCTGCATGGACAAATTCAATATAGACTCCAAAGTGGCAAACTGAGAGGCAACTTTATCCCACACCTTGTCAGACACACCTCCAGCTAGGATATCCAATACCTCCTTTATCAAATCCCTTTGGAATTTAGTAAAGTGTGCCATGAAGTTCAAGGACCTAAGAGCGAAGGTCAGTGATGCAAAGACCTGCTTCCCAAACCTGTCCATCATCAGAGACACTCAGTTAGGAGGATGGATAGTAGAACTCTCCTCAGCAAGTTCCTTTTTGGTGGCTGCAGCCACCACCATGGTGTCTACTGCTAAACCCTTGCCCCAATGAGGCTGATCTTCAGGAGCTGTTAAAATTTCGTCTGGCCTTCAGGGAATCAGCTCTATCGAATCAGGAACCTTCCATACCTGCTGCGCGATCAGTTTAATAAGGTCTTCAGTGGGAGGGGTCACTCAGGAAGTAGATGGGCAAGCAGCAAAAGGTAGCAAGAACACAGACTCCTCTGAGGATGGGTTGGAGGACTTCTAATCACCCCTCTGTTTTAAGATTTCTAGGATGCCTCCAAATAAGACATCTTCAGGGGGTGACTGGGGGGAACCCTCCCCTTCATCGTAATCTGCGTCTTCCATGGCAGATTCTTCAGGGAATCTAGACGCTTCTTCTTGCAGGTCTTCTTATGGGGTGGCTCCTCAGTTGGGATCTCTTGGGAGGACTCTGAAGAAGAGGGGCCCTAAACAGGGATATCTTGCCACTACGGTGCCTGCTGTCCCGACATGAGAGATGTTGACAGCTGCGATCCAGAAGGTACAAATATACAACACTCCGAAGTAGACGGGGCCAGCTGAGAGACCTCAGAGGCTAAAGCTCTCTCCATACTTTGGATGGGAGTCCAGAGCAGAGAAAGACAACCTCAGAACCGGGCTCAGACCCCACTCTGAAGGGCCACTTCCAAAGCAGATGCCAGGGGGAGAGTCCAAAACTGTCAGAATTCCTAGGACCAAAGATTGCTCCGATCAAACAATTGGTACCATACTGAAACCCCTCGAACCGACAGTCGGACCACAGCCCTGGGTGCCTATCGTTTCCGTTGGAGAAGAAGACATCAGAGCCAAAGCCGGTACTGAAGAAGGAGCTTCTGTCAGCACCGGAAAAGTTGGAACCGGGGTAATCTTAGTGATGGTCCTGAACCAATAAAAGAGGTCAGAGGAGGATAATCCGGAGGAGTCCTTGGCTCCAGGAGGGAGGTCTCAGTGGGTACAGGAAGACTCCTGGCCGCTAAAAGCTGATCTACCAATCTCACCACATCTATCTCAGAAAGACTTCTGGTTGAATGGACTGATATCCCCGAGGAATACTCTGGTCTATCCACAAAAAGGGCTGGGGAGTTAACCCAGAAAGAGGGCTGTAGAAGGAGAATACCTTGTTCTGGGAGGTACAATTACTTTGATCTTCAACACTGTATGCTGCGAACAGATGGAGAAGTCGGAGCAGAGTGGGAAGTCAAGATTGCTGGAGCTGATGAAGTCATCGGTGCTGAAGGGACTGTTGGTGCAGAGGAAGCCAAGATTATTGTAGAAACCATCGGTACTGAAGGGGACAATTTGGGAACTTTACTCTTTGGTTCTGAAGAAACTGATAGAACTAATGATTTTTATATTTAGAGTCTGGTACCAATGGTGAGCTCAGCACCGAGTGGCTTCTCTTTTTAATTTCTGTTTTGGAAGACTCTGGCTGAGAGAGGGATTCTTCAAAGGAGGATTTTAACAATCCCTTTAAAATCAGTTTCAATGTTCTACCAAAGTTCGGGAACTGAAACCCTAGCAGATCTTACAGTCTCTAAGTGGGAAACATCCAAACAATACTTGCACGAAAGAGGTCCATCTGGATTGGAAATCTTTCTTCCACAATCTTGGCACTGCTTGAAGCCCAAAGTGCCTCTCTGCTTCTTTGCCATTTTACAGAACTCACACACACACTCAATCACTCTATACAGAGAAAGGAGGGGGAAACCTACCAACAATGGTAGGAAGAAATACCTATAATAGGTAAGGGAAGAGGAAGATACCAGCGATGGTATCGGACAGATTACCCAAGAAGTAGAAGGAGAAAGGGGGGGGGGGCAAATTATTAACGATAGTGCTGGAGAATAGCATTAGGTAAAAAAAAAGGTTAGAGACGAGGTTTTATATATATATATATATATATATATATATATATATATATATATATATATATATAGGAACAGGTTTTGAAGGAAAATAAAGTTAGAATTTAAGCACAGAGCTGGAGAGTATCGACTGATACCAGAGTGGCAAACAAGATCTAGGGTAATGGAGAGAGGGGCACTGTGGGCAGAGCCTCAGCTTCAGAGTTTTTGGCTGTGCAAAGGTTGAATCCATTCCGAGGAGTCGGAACAGAGCCCCACTTGTCAAGAATGAATGAAGACCGACAACATCAGACAGTTTTGTTTAGGCCTACAGACAGTTGGTAGTCAATATTAATTTAAAATTCTTGATAATCTAACCACAGAGATGTGCAAGAAAGGTCATAATATCATAATAGCTTGTTTGGAAGTAGATTACTGCCTAGAATCAGCAAGGTAGAATTGATCATTTTTTTTCACTTTTTTCACAATTAATCAGCAGCCATGTGTGCAGAAGGCTAACTTTTGTGGGTACAAGGAAGCCAGTACATTGTGTACATATGACACACAGCAACAAGTTTGAAAACATCACTGTGACAATTTGTTCTTTCACATTCGCCCCAGCCTAATTTCAATGGGATACACAGAAGGCAACTGTCATTTCAGGGTAGGGGTGAGGAGGCATGCTGTGCATATGTATAAGAGCAACATATATGCCCAGGGGCCATATGTTTTCACTTTCAACCTAGTCTAATACCACAGTTACACTGAACATTAACCACCTTTGTGGCGGAGGGTAGGGAGGCAGGTACTATTCTGAGGTATGATTTATATATCCTCTTAAGTATTTACCTGCTTGGTTTACTGAAAATTAGTCAACTTTGAACGTTATGCTTTGGTCGCAGCTTATTTTTTTCTTTGAAAGTAACACTGAAAGTCTTTTCTTACTAATGATTTTTGTTCATGCAAACTCTCAATCAAAAGGTGGTGAAAAAGCACAAAAATGTACCTCAAGAGCATCTACAGCTCTATGCCTTGTGAGGGATTAGCAGCTATAGACCTTTGGCTTAATTCAGTTTACTTTTCTTACATAGTTTTTACAATGACGTCTTAGCAGTTTAGGGTGTGTTGGAAGGTTGGAGAAAACGATGAAGTGTGTGAAATTATGAAAAAAAAATATCTAGACGGTGTGGTGTAGAGAGGCCAGAACGTGGGACAACCATGGAGTTAATGGGGATTTATAGGAGGATCCACTGTGCAGGTCAGGGAAGCACACTGGAGCCCTTTATCCTAGAATTCCTTTCCACCTAAGGCCAGCCTTGATCTCAATCAGACATCTTAGGTGCATACACAGTCAGTAAAGTGGCTAAAATGAATAGGTATCAAGGCAATCTGTGGATGAAAGTGATTGACCCCAGCTTCCACTGGATCACAGGTCATTTACTAGTGATAATACAGCCCAGCTCCATTCCAGTTATTCCCACCCACTAAGCTGTTTCCAGCAGCACTCGCTATGCTTTTAGGTCATCAGCTGTCACTGGTCCAAAGTAAATGTTAAATACCTACTCACATAAGAATTTATGAGGCACTTACACATGGCTGGGTATAATCCAGAATATAAAACTGAAAATAAATGGATAAGTCATTCAAAAACAATGCTGGAATGAACAAAGGATATGTATCCTAGTCAAAAAGCATGGTCTTTGAAGAAAGCTAAACATGACTTCCTTTTGTACTGTCGTCCTTATGCTAGAAGCTCCAAAGAAAAGTGAGATTAAAAACACTATTAACAAGAGCTAAAGATAAACTGAAAAGGCAACTATTAACACCCACCCAGAAATGCTAGGGCTTCAAGGTCAGAATACTAAACACTGGAAGGCGGTAAAAGACAGTCAACAAAACAGAGTATGGGTTCAAAACGTATATACTACAGCCAAGCATATCAGTTTTGCCTTTGAGTGACTGTTAGTAAGTCCACACAGGTTCATAGGTAGGTACTAGGCTATCTGCACGAGAGCATTTATAAGCGTAGCCAGAGTGTGTCGGCTTTTGCCGCCCCATTGATTAATTAACTGAGCCTGTCAAGCAGAGCCAATGAAGTGATCCCAGGGGTGTACTTTGTTACCCATCCACTCGTCAAGGCTTCTCTTGAAGTGTTAAGTGAGGGGCTCTGCCTAATGTAGTTAGGAATTTTGTTCCAAAGCATGGGGAGTCTCTGTGACAGGAATCTATCCCTCCAGCATGTTCTATTTATTGTTGTGGCGAGGTTTAGCTCACTAGAGCGTGGCTCGCAGTGACTTGGATTTCTTTAGGTGGAGCATGTCCACCAATTCTGAGTTGGACATGGCTTTGTAAGTCAGGCAGAGATCACCTCTGAGTAAGCGATATGCCACTGAGTACAGCTGGAGTTTCTTCAGTCGGGCTGCATAGGACATATGTTTGAGGCCAGTAATCCTCTTGGTGAGGTGCTTTTGTGGTCTTTCAAGCTGTTGGAAGTGTCTTGTGAGGTACATCCCAAATGGGGCACTGTACTCTATGATGGGTCTGCTGAGTGACAAGTAGAGGGGCACTATAACCTCTATTTCCAGATGTGAAGCCCTTAGTAATTAGATGGGCCACATAGAAGGATTTTCTAACTACTTTGGCAATATAATTGTCAAAGGAGAGATTACTATCTACCTGGGTCCCCAGATCTCTTATTACCTCTTCTGTATTAAGGGGGCTGCCGCCTATGTGGTAATTCGTGGGTGTTTTGTTTTTCCCAAACGGGATGACTATGCATTTTTTGGCATTTAGCTCGAGGCCATGACTTTGACACCAGGTGTCTGTCTCAGTAAGGCCTTTTTAGAGGATGTCCGTGTCAGCCGGAGAGTCAATTATGGCTCCCAGCTTGCAGTCATCAGCGAACTTGGTTAGCCATAGTCCTCCTGTGTTCGCCTGTACTTCTGAGAAATATATGCCCAACAGTAGGGGTCCCAGAACTGAGCCTTGCAGGACACCAGTTGTGACTGGTTTAGAGTCAGACCTGGAGCCCGCTATTCTTACCATGTGAGTTCTGTCTGTAAGCCAGTTGGCAACCCATCTTGTGACGTAGGGGTTTATGTTCAGGCTGGTGAGTTTTTCTATAATACCCAAGTAAGGAATGGTGTCAAACGCCTTGGCGAGATCAAGGTAGGCTGTGTGAACCACCTTTCCCTCATCTATGGCCTTGGTAACTGTCTCGAAGAAGTCAACCAGGTTTAGTAGGCATGATCTGCCCTTAACAAAGCCGAACTATGTCGGGTCAAGTGTTTGGTGGTTCCCAATGTCTTTCCTAATGAGTTCCATAATGATGTGCTCCATAGCCTTGTAGACCAGGCTAGTCAGGCTTATGGGGCGATAGTTACCAGGGTTAGTTGTGGCTCCTCCTTTGTGGAGTGGAATAACCATTGCTGTGCGCCATTCTATGGGCACATAGGCTGTGGAGAGGCTGAGGTTGAACAGCGTGTTTAGGTGGGGGGTTAGTTTGTTCTGTAGTTCATGCAAGACGCAGCCTGGGACACCTTCTGGCCCCACTGATGCTGTGTTTTTGGCTTTTGAAAGGCCTGTTTTCACCTGTGCATCTGTGATTTCCGGGACACTACACTTTTCCGGTATTGTTGTGGGCCCTTTTGAAGGTGAGAGGGGGGGTGAAGTTTGCACTGTTGCACTGAATCTATCTGCCAGTATGTTGGCAATATCAGTAGGTTCAGTATATATTGTGCTACTCTGCACATCTCCCACATACTCCCACAATAACACCTCCACAAAGCTTGAGACATGGGCTGAAAAGTACAGTTTTGTACCTACCATAAATGTAGATGTCCGATAGGTATGCATCTGTAGTCATCACATATGGGTTGTCCTGCCTCAGGCAGCCCTTCGGTCGGCCGGATTCCAAAGTCTGGGTCTGGCCTCGGCTGATGTCGCACTTTCCCCAACGTCAGAACGTCTGGGGTATAAAAGCATCAGCCGACGCCATTTTCCTCAGTTTTTCTTGCCCCAGATGCCAGGTGCCCTCTAAGGAAGGCTAAAATTTGGAGATATGCATTTTAAAAACAAATCCAAACATGCACAGTACTATAAAAACAAATACACCATAATAGATGCCCCCAGGTTGCTATAAGAGGGGTAAGTTACAAGAAGTATACCACAGAGGGGAAGGAGGGAGGGTAAACCTGACTGCAGATGCATACCTATCGGACATCTACATTTATGGTAGGTGCAAAACTGTACTATGTCCTTCAAGGCTGCATCTGCTGTCATCACATATGGGTAGAATACCATAGCCAATCTGGGGGTGGAGGTACTAAGTAAAGGATGGTGTAGTTAAGATACCCTGCAGGAGTGCCGTAGCAAAACCTGCTCTGGATCTGGAGTATAAAGGTAAATTGTAATGCTTGGCAAATGTATGCACGGAGCTCCATGTAGTAGCTTCTAAAATGTCCTTGGTAGCCACCCCTCTTAGGAAGGCTGTGGTGGTGGCTGTGGCTCTCGTGGAATGAGGTCTAATGTTAGCTGGCACAGTTTTTCCATGAAAGGAGTAACAAAAACGAATGCAATTTCCTATCCATTTTGAAATTGTCTGTTTGGAAATTGCTTTTCCTTGTGCCCCAGCAGCATATGCTACAAACAACTGGTCAGTCTTTCTGTAACTTTTAGTTCTGTCCAAGTAGTAGCGCAATTATCTGTGTATGTCCAGGGTGTGCAGAAGTCTCTCCCCTTTATTTTGTGGTTGTAGGAAGAATGTAGGCAAGTGAATAGCTTGGTTCAAAGATACCCTGGATACCACCTTTGGCATAAATGTAGGATTGGTCCTCAAAGAAACTCTGTCCTGATGAAAGATAAGAAATGGCTGCACTGCCATTAAAGCTTGTAACTCAGATACTCTTCTTGCTGAGGTTATGGCCAGAAGGAAGGCAGTTTTCCAAGACAAAAACTGTAGATCTGCCGATGCTGCTGGTTCAAAGGGAGGAAGTGTTAGTTTTTCCAACACGAAGTTAAGGTCCCAAGTAGGTAGAGGTGGTTTCCTTGGAGGATTGATGTTTTTGATTCCTCTTAGAAACTGTCTTAAGAGAGGATGAGAGAAGACAGGTGGATTAACATTGTATTCTGCTGAGATTGCTGAGGCATGCATCTTAATGGAAGAGTAAGACAGGCCATTGTGGAACAATTCTGCCAAATATTCCAGTATATGTGCCATGTTCATCACGGTCACATCTAGGCCCTTTGCTGTGTTCCAAGTGTGAAATCTTTTCCATTTTGCTGAATATGCCTTCCTTGTGGAAGGCTGGCGAGCTTCCATAATAATATCCTTCACTCTCTGGGATAGGTTATCCTGAGGAGGAGTCATGGTATTCTCCAGGCAGTTAGCTACAAGGTTTTCAGGTTGGGGTGCAGAGTCCTGAAATTGTGCTGCGTCAGTAGTAGTGGCCATAGGGGGAGAGGCCATGGTTTTGTCTGTGACATGCTCTTTAACAGTGGGTACCAGTGCTGTCTTGGCCAGTTTGGAGCTATCAGAATCACTCTGGGCTGCTCTGTCCTGATCTTCAGTAAGACCTTGGTCATTAATGGGAGAGGTGGGAAAGCATAGACTGTTAGAGCTTTCCAGCTGAAAGAGAGAGCGTCCACTTTCCATGCTTGTGGGTGGTATGTCCTTGAGCAGAATTTCCTCAGTTGATGATTGTGGGGGGAAGCGAACAGATCTATTTCCGGCCTTCCCCATGATTGTGTGATGAGAAAGAAGATGTCTGGGTGCAACATCCATTCGTGTGCATCCATGGTAGTTCTGCTTAAGCTGTCTGCCAGTATACTGTCTTTCCCTGGCACGAACTGGGACTGTAGCTGTATGTTGAGTTTCAAGGAAAGTTCCCATAGATTCATTGCCAGTCTGCAAAGAGGATAGGAATGGGTGCCTCCTTGCTTGTTTATGTACCACATAACTGTGGTGTTGTCTGTCCTTATGAGCAGGTGGCCTTGATGAAGGAAAGGTTTGAAGGCCTCGATTGCGTGCATCACTGCCAGCATTTCCTTTTGGTTTATGTGCATGCGCAGCTCTCTTTGTGACCATAGCCCTTGGATACATCTGCCCTCCATGTGTGCTCCCCAACCTTGGTCTGAAGCATCTGTGGTGATGGTTTGGTTGGCTCTTGGCTTGCTGAAGGGCAACCTAGTGTTCGACTGGCAGGCTTGAGCCCACCACAGAAATTCCTTTTGAAGGCATAGAAAGAGTGGAATCAAAGTTTCTAAGCTGTGACTGTGCTGAGTCCATAAACTTCTTAGGAACCATTGTAATTTTCTTATATGCAGTCTTGCTTGCGGAATCAGAAGAATGCAAGATGCCATGTAACCCAGGGCCTGCAGGATTTTCCTTGCAGTCAGCTGAGTTTGTCTTGTCAGATTCTTGAAGTAATCCAGTAGTTGTTTTTGTTTTTCTTCTGTGAGAAAGGCCATTTGGGTGGTTGTGTCTAGATCCACACCCAGAAAAGTTATTCTTTGGGATGGAACCAGTCTTGATTTGTGGATGTTGACGGTATAGCCCAAGGCCTGTAGCAGGTGGATGGCATAGTCCAAGTCCTTTAACAAAGTTTGCTTGCTGTCCGATTGTATAAGGCAGTCGTCCATATATGGGTAGATTTGAATCCCCTCATCTCTGCAGTGTGCAATTACTGATGCCTGGCATTTCGTGAATACTCTGGGCGCAGTAGATAAGCCAAAGGGTAATGCTGAGAATTAATAATGCTTTGACCCTGCAAGAAATCTGAGGTGTCTTCTGCAGCTTTGTCGAATAGGGACATGCAGGTATGCCTCCTTGAGGTCTAGAGTCACCAGCCAAGACCCCTTGCCCGGCATGGGAAGGAGTTGCTGTAGAGTCAGCATTTTGAATTTTGGCACAATGAGGTAAGTATTCAGTGCGGACAAGTCGAGAATAGGCCTCCATTGATTTTCTTTTCTTGGAACAAGGAATAATCTGGAGTAAAATCCTTGGCCTTGTTCTGAAAGAGGTACCTTTTCTATGGCTTTCATTTGCATTAAGTTGGTAATTTGCTTCAAAGCCTCTGCCCTCTGATTTGGTGGCAGGTCTGGCATGCCTTTTCTTTTTGGCAATGTGTGGAAATGGAACCTGTATCCTTTGTCTATTATTTGCAGTGTCCATGTGTCCCTTGTAATGCTGTGCCAATTTTTTGAGAATAAAGAAAGCTTTCCACCCAAAGGTGCTTCTAATTGAGCCCTGGTTGGCGGAGTCAAAATAAAGTCATTGAGTCTGTCCTGGTGTAGCAGTTGTAGTTCCTGCACTACCTCTCTGGTTGGGAGGCTACCACTGACGGCCTCTGTAGGAGCCTCTAGCTTGCCCTCTACCTCTGGCACGTCTATTCCTGCCTCTCTGAGATCTGTCTGAGTCCGGAAAAGACCAATTCTTAGTAGGCCAATTTCTGCTGAATCTCGGTGGTTGGACTTGCAGAAAGTCTTTGACTGTTTGCACAGATTTTGCCTTTTCTTCAAATTTCTTTAAAACCTCTTGAGCCGTGGAACCAAATAATTTTTGCTTTTCCATAGGAGCATCCAAAAGCTTAGCTTTAACATGGTCTGGCAGGGATTGTTCCTTCAGCCAGGCATGCCTACGTATAACTGCACCTGTCATAGCTGACCTACATGAAGCTTCCAATGCATCATAACCACACTGCAAGAAATGGTTACTAACCTGCTGGGAGTTATGCACCAGATCCTGAAGGGATTTGCGATCAAGGGGTTCAGAAGAGGACAGTTTCTTATGCAATTCATCTAACAAATACTCTTGGTACTGTATCATATGAAATTGACAATTTAATGCCCTCATGGAAAGAGTTGCAGAAGTATACACTTTCTTACCCCATCTCCCTAATGCTCTGGACTCCCTTACAGAGGGTAGAGGATTTTTAGCAGTGGCAGCTGCAACCCCTTTTGGGCCCTGGGAAATAGTTTCTGGATCAGCAGAGTGGGCCTTGTACAGGTGTAGATGTGAGTCCGGGACCCTGTAGTACCTATCAGGTTTGGCAGGAGCCGGAGGGAGAGAGTCAGGGGCTGTACTAGCATCAGAGTACACATCATCAATGACATTCAAAACAGGAGGTATAGCTAAAGGCCTATGCTGAGGTAAATGTAAAAAGGTCCTTAATCTCTTTCTAGAATCAGAGAATTCCTGACCCTGCCATTGAAAATGTTCTCTCATAGAGTGTAATGTCTCTCCAAAGGAAAACTCTTCAGGAGGGGAGGCCGAGGGAATAGATTCTTAAGCATCAGAATCCTCGTAGGCCGAATAAGCCTCCTCCTGGTGGTCTGACAGAGCACAGCCATCAGTGGACTCATCTGAGGACTGGGGGTCAGAGGGCTCAACCCTGGGCCTTTTGTCTGGAGGTGGTTGGGAGCCCCTGTCCGGATGAGGTTGGGAACCTCTAATTAAAGAGATCAGATCCTCTGCTAGGCTAAGAATCTGAGAGCCAGTAGAAGGTCTCTGAGAGGAAACCTTGGGAGGCAAAGCTTTAGTAAGTTTAGCAGCTTTAGCCCTAGAGAAAGCCTTAATGGACATGGAAGCAGGGGGTCTGGCTGCACCACGTGCAGGAGTAGACTTGTCTAAAGGAATGGTGTTGGAAGGTTCCTGGACACCGGTTTCAGTAGATAATTCAATAACCGACTTGGCCGGGGCCTCCGGGGCCGAGGTAGTCGGTTGTGTGGTTTTGGTAATAGGAAGTACCAAGGACTCGGTTTCAGCCGAGACTGAGACACTCGCGGTAGGCCTGACCGTGGTTTCAGCCGAAACCGCGGTCCGCGTGGGTCAGTCCTTGTCCTTCCATTTTTTTAACTAAATGCGAAGTTGGAGTCTCCGACGGCATCTTATAAGCAAAACTAGCCCGAAAAAATTCCTCTGCAAACTCCGACCGACGTCTAAGCGTTCGTCGGTTGAAGGAAGCACAGGCTGAACAGGCCGAGATGTCGTGGTCTGGGCCTAGGCAGGGGAGGCAGTAAGAGTGGAAATCCTTATGAGGTATTTGTTTCCCACAAGTTAAACAATTATTAACTTTATCTGACATCGGCTGAGGCAAGAAAGAGTCCCCAACGGGGTACTTAGCTTTTTCGAAGTCTTCGGTAGCTGAATCACAGGAGCTGGCCGACCGGCACTTGCGAACTGCTTCTGCTTCGGGCACCATGCGGCAAGAAAGACTGAGGAAAATGGCGTCGGCTGATGCTTTTATACCCCAGACGCTCTGACGTCGGAGAAAGTGCGACATCAGCCGAGGCCAGACCCAGACTTTGGAATCCGGCCGACCGAAGGGCTGCCTGAGGCAGGACAACCCATATGTGATGACTGCAGATGCATCCTTGAAGGACATCATACATACATTATTCCCACTCACTTAATAAATCCTGCTGTGAAACACCAGTCCAGCTCTCTGTTCCTTCCAGTTCTCCAGTATGGCAAACAATCTAAGGTTTTCTCGGAGTGCTGTCTTTTCTGACTGTTTTTTTAATGGCTCTTCTTAAGAAGACTCATGTTCAGCCCGTGTCTCCTTCATTTAAATCTTTGCAGTTTTATTAACTCATCTGAATAACCACATAAAGATACTTATATTTTTTCAGAATTTTGTAATTTGACAATACATAGACCTAAAGCAGCTCACTTATTTTAAATGGCTCTGAGAGCATTTATTTTCTTTGTCTAAATTATTGAAAGCAATCTGCTGCTTTAAAGCTGCAACTTGAACTGCTTTTTGCTGAACAGATGGGAAAGGTTCTTCCCATCCAGAACATTTTTTCCCTTTTCTGATAAATTTTCCCTTAACATTTTCCAAATTTCTTCCTTGCTGTAATCCAGGAATTGTAACTGTTACCCAATAACTGGATTTTACCACAAACTGTAAACTTTCACTGGCATTAACAACTTCTGTTTTTACCCTGACAGAGCTCAAATCAGCATTTTGCTCAGTTGTAACAAACACATATCTTAGTGACATATTCAAATGAGTTTGTAATTAGGTTGTGTTTTTAGAAAAGGTGGTTATCACAGGCACAGCAAAGGTTAATAATGGGATTAGGAAACTGCTGATTAATATATTGCATCCTCAGCAATCTGAATTCATAACATTTTCAGCACTAACTAGAACATGTATTTTTTTAGCATGAAAGTGGAAGGTCAATGTGGGTCTATTCAGAGACCTGGGCAGAGATTCAACAGTGCTCGCTACTGAGAGATATTAATGTGCCGAGTGGTCTGAATAAGGTAAGTCATTTAAATGTGCCTAAAAGCTTAAGATTTATTTTAAAATAGTTTACTGACAGTTGTAGAGAGAGACACAAGTAAGGTTGCCATCTGCCCTGTTATCAGCAGGGCACTCACAGGCTGGATCAAATTAACCCATTGCCTGCTGAATATAAAGCAGATGAACTTAAATTCCTGCTTTGTTGAAGTGCTGAATTGCCATTAAAAAGCAGCACTTCCAGCTTTTCCACGATTCATTTATGTCACCAACTCAGACCTGCAGGCAGAGCCGTTTCCTGCTAGATCACAGTGTTTAAACTCACGCACTGATTAGTTGCATTTCATGAAGGGGTGGGGAATGGGGCAGGAAGAGTCCTACAAAGCAAGAGGCCGTAGAGCACTTTGATTGGCGCTTCAACAGTGGGAAAGCCTTCTTAAGTCTTATTTGTTGGGTTTGAGTCTCACAAGAGATAATTGGCTAGGCTTACAATGGCTCGCAAGGGCATTTAGCCTAGTACTAACCTATGAACCTTAAAAAGGACTGAGATTTGTTTTTTTTTTTCCAGCAATTAAGGAACCAGAAGGAAAGCCTGCAAGCCCAGCCCCTGTGAAGAAGCCAAGCCTGCAAGGGAGGAAGCCAAGCCTGCAAAGCCAGGCCCCTGGGAGGAAGCCAAGCCTGCAAAGCCAGGCCCCTGGGAGGAAGCCAAGCCTGCAAAGCCAGGCCCCTGGGAGGAAGCCAAGCCTGCAAAGCCAGGCCCCTGGGAGGAAGCCAAGCCTGCAAAGCCAGGCCCCTGGGAGGAAGCCAAGCCTGCAAAGCCAGGCCCCTGGGAGGAAGCCAAGCCTGCAAAGCCAGGCCCCTGGGAGGAAGCCAAGCCTGCAAAGCCAGGCCCCTGGGAGGAAGCCAAGCCTGCAAAGCCAGGCCCCTGGGAGGAAGCCAAGCCTGCAAAGCCAGGCCCCTGGGAGGAAGCCAAGCCTGCAAAGCCAGGCCCCTGGGAGGAAGCCAAGCCTGCAAAGCCAGGCCCCTGGGAGGAAGCCAAGCCTGCAAAGCCAGGCCCCTGGGAGGAAGCCAAGCCTGCAAAGCCAGGCCCCTGGGAGGAAGCCAAGCCTGCAAAGCCAGGCCCCTGGGAGGAAGCCAAGCCTGCAAAGCCAGGCCCCTGGGAGGAAGCCAAGCCTGCAAAGCCAGGCCCCTGGGAGGAAGCCAAGCCTGCAAAGCCAAGCCTTCAAAGCCAGGCCCCTGGGAGGAAGCCAAGCCTGCAAAGCCAGGCCCCTGGGAGGAAGCCAAGCCTGCAAGCCAGCCCAGTAAAGACTGTGATTGAAGTGGTACATAAATAGTATTTTATGGTTTTAACTTAAGTGGTAATATTTTTTTTTTTTTTTTTACTTTTTCTAATGATTAGAAGTAAAAGGGGGGCACTAACAGTTGTTGAATCTGTACTGGTTGTTTTGGGCTTTGCAAGTAGGTGTAACCAAAAAAAAAAAACAAAAATGTGCTCCGACTTGGCCATCTTCAAAAGCTCGAGAGCTGCTTACTGGCTCGAGGCCCCCCTATATCCCATGATGCCTGGCGCTAGATACCCAGATCTCGTTTGGTAAGTCTAACTGCAGACATAATACAGGAATCCTATCCTAGAATGCATAAATCCTACTGGAGAGCCTACTAGTCAGAAAGGAATAGCCAGAGAAGACTCAGCCAGTGGGGGGAAAAAAAAAACATAAGGAACTCTTCTCAGTCTACTAGGATAGGGGGATGGAGGGTGGGACGCCGAGAAGAAGAGAACTAACATGGAAGGTTATGGTAAGTACATAACTTCTTAATGTTAAGTTGTCTATCTCACCTTCATTCTTGCTGGTTGGGACAGCGTCCCTAGCACCTCAATTCTGGGTGGCTCATTGGAACAGACTCTTCAGAACAGTGGAACCAAAATCAGCTCTGCTGTTGGAGGCCACGTCCAGCTTATAATGAGAAATATAGGTATGAGGATTGGCCCATGTAGCTGCCGCACAAATAGTTTCCATTGGCAATCTTGCCTGAAAAGCCACTGAAGTAGCTAGAGCTCTAGTGGAGTGACCTTTTGGTTTAGCAGGAAGCTCTTTATTCCTTAGCTGATATATCAATGTAATAATAGACGTCAACAACCTAGATAAAGTTACATTCGACACTGGTAGACCTGGTTTACCCTCAGCATAGGACAGGAACAGCTGGTCTCATTTTCTGATTTGCTTAGTTCTATGCAAGTTAAAACGTAACTGTCTATGAACATCCAACTGATGCAATTTGTACTCCGCCTTGTTGGAATAATTTGGAAAAAACACAGGGAGATCAATAGACTGATTCAAATTATTCTCAGAAGAAACCTTTGAAAGGAAGGAAGGTTTAGTCCTGAGAGAAACTCTGTCATTGTGGAAAACTAGATAAGGAGGGCGAACACAAAGAGCCTGAAGTTCAGAAACTCTTTTGGCTGAAGTAATTGCAACCAGAAGAAGGGTTTTCCAAGAAAGAAACTTCAAAGAACAAGAAGCTGCAGCTTCAAAGGGGGGCAATATCTGGGAAGCTAAAATCAAACTTAGATCCCACGGAGGCAGGGGATCTCTCACTGGGGGCCTGAGTAAAGTAGTCCCTTTGAGAAAGTTTTACAAAGCTTATGGGACATAATACTAGTATATGATACGCCTGTATGAAAGTTTGAAATTGCAGCTAACTGAACTCTAATCGCGGCAGAAGATCCAGCATGAAAAAGTTCCGCTAAAAAATCCAAAATATGGTGTGCAGGGCCTGAAAAGGGATCTATACTTCTAGCCTCTGACCAGAAAGAGAAACGTTTCCACTTACTAACATAAGTCTCTCTAGTTGTAGACTTATGTGATGAGATGATTTCACGCACCAAGTGGGAGATGTTCGGAAGCCTGGCTAAGGTCGGAAGTGGAGCAACCAAGCAGTGAGCTGGAGAGATTGAAGGGATTGGTGCAGCCTGCCCGACTGATGGATCAGGAGGTCTGGAACTGGGTCCAGGGTTGCTCCAGAAAGTGATGATGCAGGAACGGGAACCAAATTCGTCGAGGCCAGTAAGAGGTAATGAGGATCATCTTGCATCCCACTGTGGTAGCTTCCTGTATTAGTTTGGGAATCAGGGGAAACAGAGGGAATGCATAAAGAAGTCCCTGAGGCCAATCGTGAACTAGAGCGTCTCTGGGGGAGTGTCCGGGAAGAGGGAGGAGAGAGAAGAAATTGTTGCACTTGCTGTTGAAGGGGGTGGCAAAAAGGTCGCAGCAAGGCTGACCCCATTTGCGGAAGATTTGGTCCGCCACTGTCTGATTGAGAGACCACTCGAGGCATGAGAATTGCTCTGCTCAGCCTGTCCACTATAACGTTGGACTTCCCAGGGATGTGCACTGCTATCAGAAACCGGTGGGAAGAGATCGCCCACTGCCAGAGTCCGAGTGCTTCTCGACATAGGGGATAGGACCTGGTTCCACCCTGCTTGTTGATGTACCACACTACCGACATATTGTCTGTTTGAATTGCAATGGTCCCGGTGGGAAGAGAGTTCTGAAGAGCTTGCAATGCCAAAAGCACAGCCCTCATCTCCAAGACATTGATATGCAGATGGTACTCGTGAGGCTGCCAGGTACTTTGGACTGTTCTGCCCTGAAAATGCCCCCTCCCACCCGATCAGGGAGGCATCCGTGGTCACTGTAGCCACTGGAGGAGGAAGAGCAAATGGTCTGCCCTGGGGTACTGATGGGGAAACCATCCACCAAGCAAGTTGGTTTTTGCATGTCTGTGTGATCATTATCATGTGAGACATTGGAAGTTGCTGGAAAGACCATTGGGTGAACAGCATCCACTGAAGAATCCTCATATGAAAACGAGCAAGGGGGGCTAGTATGATAGCCGCTGCCATGAGACCCAAGGTTTTTAGGACGAATCTGGCCTGAATTTTTTTGCATCCTAATAAGACCTGCACATGTTGGCAAATGTCTAACACTCTGTCTAATGGATGTCTCACTGACATGTTCTTTGTATTTAAGTTTGCGCCTATAAAGGTAATAGATTGACAAGGCGGCAATGCAGACTTTTCAAAATTTATTGTGATACCTAGTTTGGAGCAAGTTTGGATGGTGTAGTCTCTGGCTCGCAGCAGGTGATGTCTGGTGGTAGCATTAAGGAGCCAGTCGTCTAGATATGGAAACACCTGGAATCCTTGCCGTCTCAGGTGAGCGGTAACTACTGCCAAACATTTGGTGAACACCCTGGGGGCTGTGGTGAGACCAAAGGGCAGAGCACTGAACTGATAATGACTGGCTCCCAGCCGAGAGCGGAGGAATCTTCTGGGGCATCTGTCCATTTTGATATGGTAGTACACATCCTGAAGATTTATGGAGCACATCCAATTGTCCTGACCCAGAAAGGGTAAAATGGACTGTAGCGTGACCATCCGTAACTTCGTTCTTTGAACAGACCTGTTTAGTCTCCTGAGATCCAGAATGGGTCTCCAGTCCCCTGTCTTTTTTGGTACCAAAAAGAACCTTGAGTAAATTTCGGATCCTTGCTGGTCTGTTGGGACTGGCTGGATGGCTCTTTTTTTTTAGCAGTTTTGATATTTCTTTAACTGCTTGATCCCTTAGATTGGGTGGAACATCTGGAAGGGATTTGTTGGGAATGTAGGGGGTGCAAAAGAAGGGGATTTTGTAGCCTTCGGATATGACAGACAGTACCCATTTGTCTTGTGTTATACTTTGCCAGGCTTTTGGGTACAGTGATAATCTTCCCCCGACTGCCTCTGAAGGTGGACAGCCGGGCAGCACCTCAGGGATGCTGGACGGGCTTGTCAGAGAAAGATTCTCTGTTGCCCTGATTTTGCGGACCCCCTCTGCCCCTGGAGGGGAACTCACCACGTGTGTCAGGCACGGCTCCCTGGGGTTTCTGGAACCACATCTTCCCACTCTTCTGACCTTTGGGATACGGTCTAGAAGGAGTGGAAAAATGGACTCCCACAGCAGAGAGAGTCTTGCTTTCCTGCTCACATTTATCTGTGGTCCAAAAAGAGCAGAACCATCAAAGGGGTTTGTTAGTGAAAGACGCCCTGAAGCATTCCGCAAAGTTACATAACCGCATCCAAGCATGCCTCCTCAAGGCCATGCCTGTGCCTGCAGCCCTACTCGCGCCATCGGCTGCATAAGAGATGAGCCGCATGGAGGAGTTTACTACCGAATTAAGAGTCGCCAGCTGGGAGGCAACCTTAGCCTGGGCCCCCGCAGCTGATGGATCTTGAAGGGTATCTCCTAGCTCTTTAAGGAGATCCCTTTGAAGGTGGGTAAAGTGGCACAAGTAGTTCAGCGACTTCATGGAGAAGGTCGCTGAGGAAAACATCCGCTTCCCATATCTGTCCATCGTCCTAGATTCCTTATTAGGGGGATGGACAGACGAAGTTTCAGCCAACTCCTTTTTTGTGGCCGCTGCTACCACCATGGCATCAACGGGAACACCCTTTGTCAGAAATTGCTTGTCCTGTGGTGCAGTAATAAATTTTGTGGGTCTTCGGGGGGTTGGTTCCACTGTGCCTGGGGCTGACCATGCTTTCCGAGCCACCATCAGTGGATCGAAAGGCAGAGACACCCAGGAGGTGGAGGGTTGGGAACCAAATGCGTCCAGGAATACCGACTCCTCCTTGGAAGGGTTAAGGGTAGTCCAGTTCCCCCTCTGCCTGAGTATCTCAAGGATGTCTGAGAAAGAGACATCTTCAGAGGGGGATCTCGGGGACCCTTCCGAATCCTCTAAGTCGGAATCTGAAGTGATAGACTCAGGAGAGTCAACAAGCTTCCTCTTGCATTTCCTCTTTCGAGGGGGCTCCTCTGAATGATCAGGGGAGGCCTCGGAAGAGGAAGATACACCCAATGGGGTGCCCTCGAGCGCTTGTTCCCCACGCTTGGGGTCTGGAGGAGGGGCAGAGGCAGACGCAGGCACCATGGGGGAAGGAGCCGATGAGGCTGGTCGTGGGGCTGACTCAGAGGCCAGCACACTCATGACCTCGAAGGCGCCCCTTCCCGATAGCAGAGAAGGCTCCGAAGAGACCAAAATCCTTCCCGGCACCGAGACAGACTGCTCCGAAGCCGATGTAGGAGCCGAACTCACCTGCGCCGAAGCTCTGAGAGGGAGAATGGGGTCGGACAAGGGTCCGATGCCACTCGCCCCCTCGGAGCCGACGATCCCGGCACCCAGCTACCTCCAAGGATGGCACCATGGAAGCGATCAGAGCTGACAATGGAACTGAAAGGGTAGGTATCGGCGCCGACGGTTCCACGATCCGAACCCCAACAAGCTCCGGCTCTGAACTCAAGGGGTGAGTCGAAGGAGGAACTACTGCAGAGACGGGCGGAGACGAACCCTGATGAGGGGGGCTGGATAACATTTTAGCCAGGGCCTGCAATTTTAGAAGCCTGCTCACCACTCTCTCCACATCGTGGTCAGATAGTCTAGAAGAGAAGAGTCGGATCGGTGACTTCGCTCCGACTTTAACAGAGGCGACCCCGGAGCCAAGTGTATCGACTCTAAAGATGGAGATCTGGAGCGTTTTCGGCTCCCTGACGGTTCCGACACCAGAGTTGGGGCCGACTGGGAGACAGGTACTTCGGTTCCAGCCGGAACCGAAGTTGGAGCAGATGCCACACCCACCGACGGCTCCGAACTGGGAGCTGACAGCTTCGTTGGCTTAGAGGGTTTCACTGGCTGGGCCTTAGCCAGTGACCCTTCAGGTCTGAGCAAACCCCTAAGGATTAGCTTATTCCTACACTCCTGCAGGACTCTTGGACTAAAGGCGTGGCACACCGAACAAGAGTCCTGCAGGTGTAGGGCACCCAAACAGTAGGACACAAGAAGTGTGACCATCTGTCAGTGACATCTTCTGACAGCATGAGTCACACTTCTTGAATCCAGACACTTTCGTATCTTTAGACATTCCTGTAAAAGGAAATATCAATCGCAGAAAAAAAGCAACAGAAGGGAAGTAGGTAACCAGTAAAACACACGCAATAAACACAAGTTACCACACCCTAACAGCACACACACACTATATATCTAAGAAAATAATAAATAAACCTACTGATATACAACAATTTCTATTAAAAAAAAAAAAAAAAAAAAACTACTACATAAATATTGAAGAACAAGGATTAGCCTCTAACTAAAAACGGCTACCTTGAAGAGAACAAAAGGGGGAGGGGAAAACTCTAACAAAAAACGAGTTTCCAAGGGAAAGGAGACTAAATTACAAATAGATAACTAGACTACTAGAACTACTAGAACTATTCTAAAACTACAATACAAATTTTTATATAAGCTAACAATAAAACCGAAAAATATGACCTGAGCCAGCAAAAGCAACCTTGCAGCAGAAGCGGCAAATGAGATCTGGGTATCTAGCGCCAGGCATCATGGGATATAGGGGGGCCTCGAGCCAGTAAGCAGCTGAAAATGGCAGAGTCTGAGCTGAGGATCGGCTCCGAACCCAACCAGCAAGAATGAAGGCGAGATAGACAACTTAACCTCTTTTATTTTTGTTGGAGGATATTCAGGGATAAACGTTTGCATTCAGCATTCTATTAATACATGTTATGATTGTATCAGTACAGTCTGCTTTTACAGGTGGGATAGCTTGCTTTTACAAATGGAAATGCGTGTATTTTATTTATTCAGTTACTTGTTTTTTAACGCAGTCTTCAGAAGTGAACCATAGTGGTTTGGATACAGTGCTAAAAGACTACATTGTGGCTGTCCTGGTGTCTATCTTTTTCTTTATTGTGTACGGGTAAATCATTATACAATTAATGCCTTTAAAAAGTTTTTTTCCTGCCTTGCTTAGATAGGGAGTATACTATGGGCAAAAGGCTAAATCTGTTACTGTTTTGTTTTAACATTAATGGTTAAAAAGCCGCATCTATTAACGGCTTGCAAGGGTGCTTTTTATTTCCTCTGGTTAGATGATTTTCCTGCTGTAGGGACATACAACTGCTACCAATGTACCTCTCAACTGTTCTGATTTTTGCAAAATGTTCAGACTTTTGTCTCATATTTTTGGTGTTTTCCCCACAAAATATCTGTTTTTTTCTGGCCAGTCATTTGAGTTTGAAGTCACTACTGACATGCAGAGTTTCAGACTTCATGTCTTTCCCAAAAATGCATGCTAATTCAAAACCTACTCTAGTAAATTTTAACTGCAATTAAAATCGGTCTCCGACATTGGGACCTTGTCCCCTCATTTTTTGGCTTTGTCCAGATTTCTTGCTCTTAACAGGTGTGGAATTATGGCTACCAGCTTGTTAATGTCAGCATTTTAATGGTTGCAATCCCTCCCCCTAAATACATAGCTGTGGGATCAACTGTGACATTACATCAACCATTCCATCTTTTTAATTGGTTTGTAAAGTTGTAATTCCCTTTTCTCTTCCATTGCTCAAGTCTTCAGCAAATCTACATCCTAGATAAGGTAGAACTACTCTCATACACATTAATTCAAGTTTCAAATACCAGTTTTCAGATACAGTGTTTTTCAAACAGTTTTCAATTAGTTATTTAAAAATGTCAGTGTTTTTCATATCAGTTCTTCTTATGGCATGTTTTTCAAGCCACGTCTTTCAGATGTTGTTTTACAAGCTAATTACTGATAGCAGTGTCTTACAAGACACGTCTTTCAGACGCCAGTGTTTTTCATACCAGTTCTTTCAAATGCCAGTGTTTTTCATGCCAGTTCTTTCAAATGCCAAGTTTAGCTATGTTACTGCATCCTAACACAGTTCTGCTAAATGGGTTGTATATCCAGTAAGGACATATTCAAGAATGAAGAAAGTAGCAGTTTCATCACAGTCTAATGCCAATAAGAGAATGTGGATGTGGTACGATGTTTGGAATATGAAATTCGACTAGACAGATATGTAATGACCTGAAAACATTCTGCAGGTACTACAAAAAGGAATTTCTGGTCACCCATGAAGGAAGAAATTATATCATGTGACATGAGGCAACTGAACAACATAAGATTACTATTCTATAAGTAAAATCAAGTCACCTGATGACAAAGTGGACAAGGAACACAAACCTTGAAGGACCAGATCTTAAGATCACTGCAGCAGAGTCCTCAGAGGTGTTTCATGCTGTTAAGCATATAATCTTCTTTAAGAGTTTGGACTGTGCAGGAAAATTGGCCAGCCAGTTGTACTACGACTCACATTTTGCAAAGAAACTGTCCTGTGGAAGGACCAAGGCTGAAGCCATTGATGAAAATGGTCTGGGACCACTTGTGTGGTACTTTTCCAAAGAAGGCCTTTTGGACTTTTATAAAGACCTCTGATGAATCTGCCCAGGGCATATCACAACAGATTCTGAATATAATGAAAAAAACACTCATTTCCCTGGAGCAGCATTTCAGCATATGACGCTGGTAATGACAACGTAAACTATGGAAAGAAATCTGAGGTGTATACCAGATTAAAAGAAAAGCATCCACACTCTAGAAGGCTAACTGTGGTGCCCACAATTCTTAATGTATCCAAAAAAGCTGTAGAACAAAGTACAGTTGTGTACACTTACCATAAATGTAGATGTTCAAGTGTATTCACTGTTGCAATCATTACATTTGGGTAATCTGCTGGCAGGTTGCCCTCAATCGGACTGATTAAAGTCTTGGATCCTGCGTCGATTGCTGTCCCTTCTTCCATGACGTCAGGGGTATAAAACATACAGCCGACGCCATTTTCATCAGTTTTTCTTGCCTCAGATGTCATGCGCCCCCCAAATGGGGAGCCAAATATATAAATATATATATGCATGTAATTTAGAACACAAAAAATATACCTCCAAACAAAAACAAATACACCAAAAAGGCTTTTGAGCATAGTAAAGGAAAGAAGAGGTATAGTAAGAGAAAAACGGGGCTGGCGGGTGGGTAACCAGGACTGCAACAATGAATATACTTGAACATCTACATTTATGGTAAGTGTACACAACTGTACTATGCTCTTCGTATTTCACTGTTGCAGTCATTACATTTGGGTAGAATTCCAAAGCTATGGTTGGGAGGATGGAATTATACAGCATTAGGAGCAGCTATAAGGCCCTGCAGGACAGCAGTGGCAAAGCCTGCTCTGGATTTAGAGAAGAGAGGTAAATGGTAATGCTTGGTGAACGTATGAACTGAGCTCCAGGTAGCAGCTTCTAGAATGTCTCTGGTAGGAACCCCTCTAAGAAAGGCTGCAGAAGTAGATGCAGCCCTGGTGGAATGGGATCTGATCCCCTTGGGGGCAGGTTTACCATGGTGCATGTAGCAGAAACGAATACAATAGCTTATCCATTTTGAAATAGTCTGCTTTGAAATGGCCTTTCCCTCTGCCCCTGCAGCAAATGCCACCAGTAATTGCTCAGATTTTCTTAGAGATTTTGTCCTGTACAAGTAGAATCTTAGTTGTCTGTGTACATCCAATGAATGCAAAATCCGCTCACCCTTGTTCTGTGGATTTGGGAAAAAGGTTGGCAGATGGTCTAATTAAGAGCCACAGTAGATACCACTTTAGGCATAAAGGATGGATTGGTCCGGAGAGCCACCCTGTCCAGGTAAAAGATAATATAAAAGGCTCCACTGCCATGAGAGCCTGTAGTTCTAAAATCCTTCTGGATGAAGTGACTGCTAAAAGAAAGGCTGTCTTCCAAGAAAGAAATGTTATGTCTGCAGTAACAGCTGGTTCAAAAGGAGGCAGAGTTGAGTTTTTCCAACACAAAATTGAGGCCCCCATGCAGGAGTTGGTGCTCTCCTGGGAGGTCTTACATTTTTGGCCCCTCTGAGGTACTGCTTTAGCAGGGGATGAGAAAAGAGGGGAGGCTCTGTGTTGTAATGAGCTGAAATGGCAGAGGCATGGATTTTTATGGAAGAAAAAGATAGGCCCTTGTGAAGCATCTCAGTTAAGTATTGCAGAATCTGAGGAATATTTGGCATTGCTGTGCTTATTCTTTGTGCTTGGTTCCAGGCACAGAATATTTTCCATTTATCAGCATAAGATTTTCTAGTACTAGGCCTTCTAGTCTCCAAAATAACATCCATCACAGGTTTGCTGAGAGATGTAACTGGTGAAATTAGTTGATTAGCCATGCTGCAAGATTCAGAGTCTGGAGCTGAGTGTGCAGAATTTGATAGTTCTGCTGAGGCAATAGATAAGGTGTCTGAGGCAGCAACCACGTAGGAAGGTGTGACATATTGAGCAGGAGCGGGTACCAGTGTTGGTGAGGCCAGTCTGGAGCAATCAGAATAATTTTTGTTTTTTCCTGTCTGACTTTTAGTAAAACCTTGGAGAGCAGAGGCAGAGGGGGAAAGGCATAAACTGATAGGTTTTGCCAGCTGAAGGATAGAGCCATCCACTTTCCAAGCTTTTTTGTGATGAATTCTTGTGCAGAATTTGTCCAACTGATAGATCTTTTTGCCTCACCCCAGAACTATATCTGGGCTCCCCCATTTGCATGTCAACATGCTGAAGATTTGTGGATCCAGTTTCCATTCGTGTGGGTCCATAAGATTTCTGCTTAGTTCGTCTGCCAGAGTATTTTGCTTTCCTGGCAGGAATTGAGCTTGTAGATGTATTTGGTAAGTCAAGGCCATGTTCCACAAGGCCATGGCTAGTCTGCAAAGGGGGTAGGAATGGGTACCCTCCTGCTTATTTATGTACCACATGACTGTGGTGTTGTCTGTCTTTATCAGTAGTTGTCCTGGATGAAGATAGGACTCGAAGGCTGTCAGAGCATTTTGTACAGCTAGCAACTCTTTCTGGTTGATATGTAGATGCATTTGATTGGGGCTCCATTGGCCCTGAATGCATCTCCCTGCCAGATGCACCCCCCCCCCAAGCATAATCTGATGCATCTGTAGTCAGGGTTTGTGTGGCAGGGGGTGGAATGAATGACAGTCCCTTGTTTTAGTGACAGGCCTCTGCCCATCATAGGAACTCTTGCTGCAGGCAAGAAATGACAGGAATCATCGTTTCCAGGCTGTGACAATGTTGACTCCATAAACTTTTTAGGTACCACTGAAGTTTCCTCATATGCAGTCTTGCATATATTATTAGAATGCAGGAAGCCATGCACCCCAAGACCTGCAGAATTTGTCTTGCAGATAGCTGGGTTTTTGCGGCCACTTGTTTGAAGTAAGTCATCAATTGAGTTTGCTTTTCTGGCGTAAGGTAAGTCATCTGGGGAGTTGTATTCAAGCTTGCACCCAGGAATGTATTGCACCCAGGAATGTAATTATTTGAGAGGGTACCAGTTGTGATTTCTTTGCATTTATTGGGTACCCTAGACAAGTAAAAAGCCTTTTTACAAATGCCAGATGCTTTAGAAGAGTGTCCTTGTTTTCTGCCTGAATTAGACAATCAACCAGGTATGGATAAATTTGAATGTTTCTTTGTCTGCAAAATGCAATTACTGGTGCCAGGCACTTTGTGAAGACCCTGGGTGCAGTAGATAAGCCAAAGGGCAGTGCAGAGAACTGGTAATGCAAATAGCCTGCTTTGAAGTGGAGGTATCTTCTGCAAGATTCCCTGATTGGGATATGCAGGTAAGCCTCTTTTAAGTCTAGAGTTACCAACCAGGCATCCTTGCCTAGCATAGGCAGTAACTGTTGTAGAGACAGCATCTTGAATTTTGGAATGTCCAGAAATGTATTTAGAATGGATAAGTCCAGAATTGGACTCCATGATTTGTCTTTTCTGGGTACCAGGAAAAAGTCTTGAATAAAAACCTTGTCTCTTTTCCTTTTCTGGTACTGGTTGAATAGCCCCCATATTCATGAAGGACATAACTTGTTTCTGGGCCTCTGCCCACTGATTTGGAGGCAGATCTGGCCATCCGTTTGGGATTGGCAATGTGTGGAAATGAAATCTGTATCCCTGGGATACTATATTTAAAACCCACTTGTCCTGGGTAATCAGTTGCCAATTTCGTGCATGAAGTGCCAGTTTTTCCTCCAAAGGGGCTGCCAAAGGAAAAGTGCTTGGTGATTGCAGAGGAAAGTCATTGAGACTGTTTACCATAGGAAGGTGCCTTGCTACTTCCAGATTTGGAGGTGGAAGCACCCCATTATTTTGTTCTATAAGTTCCTTGTGACTGAAACCTGGAGCCTTTGGAGTGTCTGGGTTTGACCTGAGCGGCTCTGATGGGTAATGGAAAGGACCAATTCTTAGTAGGCCAGTGCCTACTGAACCTGGGTGGCTGCACTTGTAGGAAATCTTTTACAGTTTGCATAGATTTAGCTTTATCTTCCATAATTTTCAAAACTTCTCCTGCCTTATTACCAAATAGACTGTCCTGTTGTAAAGGAGCATCCAACAATTTTGCGTTGACATGATCAGGCAGATTTTTGCTCCTTGAGCCAAGCAGGCCTTCTTATTACAGATCCAGTTACAGCAGCCCTGCAAGAGGCCTCCAAGGAATCAAAACCACATTGCAAAGTATGCTTTCCAACTTGTTCAGCTGAATGCAATAAATCCTGCAACTCTATTTTCTACACAGTAAGAAATCAACATCATTTTCTGTTTAAGTAACCCCATGACATGCTGCTGATATTTAAACATATGAAATTGACAGTTTAAAGCCCTGATTGCCAAGGTTGCAGAAGTGTAAGCCTTCTTACTCCATCTATCCAGTGCCCTGGAGTCTCTATCAGAAGGGGTAGGATTTTTAGCAGTAGAAGCCTTAACGGCCTTGGGACCCTGAGAAATGGTTTCAGGGTCAGCAGTAGGGTTTTTAAAAAGGAATTTGTGGGAGTCAGGAACCCTGTAATATCTGTCTGGCTTACTAGGAGCCGGAGGCAGGGAATCAAGAGCCATGCTGGATTCCGAGAAAACATCAACAATGTCTAGAACAGGAGGTATAGCCAAAGGCCTATGCTGAGGAAGAAGGAAATCCCCAAGTCTCTTTTTAGATTCTGAGAAATCCTAACTCTCCCAGTGAAAGTGTTCCTTTAAGGTATGCAAAGTTTCTCCAAAAGAAAAATCCTCAGGAGGAGAAGCAGAAGGGATGGAATTCTTCTGCATCAGAGTCCTCATAAGGTGAAACAGATAATTCCTGATCAGAAGAGGAATCAGAAGAATTAGAAACCTGATCTGATGATTCATAGTCCGTGCCTTGCCTAGGACTCTTAGCAGGAGGGGGATGGGAAAACCTGATCAAGGTAATTAAATCCTCAGCCATTTTGATAATTTGTTTTTTAGGCACAGGGGCCTGTGCACGTGGCCCAAGCGTCGGTTTTTTAGACATAGAAGTTGATTTTGGCCTATGTTTTGAAGATGGCGTCGGTTTAACATACAAATCTTTAGGCCTGAAAACACCCTCAGAAGCCGGTGCCAGCTCAGCAGCTCCGGACCCATCTAAGGTAGAGACATCCGCAGGTTCAATACTTAAAATGTCTCTTGGCATACCGGACTCCGAATAGGTCTCAGTAGAGGCCTGCAAATCAAAAGTAGCAGGTATCAGGGGCTGCGAAAGCGACTCACTGAGTACCGGCAAACTGGCGACTGGCTTAGGAGAAGCTTAGTCAGTTCTGGACCTCGACGGTCTGTCTTTTTCTTTGCGTTTTTTGTGTATTCCGGTAGTCGGATTGACATTTCTGGATAATTAAATCTTGAGCCAAAATATATTGATGCAAAAATATGCTGACGCTTAATAGTGCATTGATTAAATTTAGCACAAAACCGACAAAGGCAAGTTGTGGTCAGGGCCTAGGCAAGGAATACAGTACAAATGAAAATCCTTATGAGGTATTTGCTTCCCACAAACAATACGATTATTAACTTTTACTGACATCGGTAAGGAGCAAGAAAAAGTTTCCCCATCGGGGTACTTAGCTTTAGGTTGAAGACTTCGGTTCTGAAACTCGAAAACGAAAATTTCAGGAGTCTGCTGACCGGCACTTGCGAACTGCTTCTGCTTCGGGCACCGCGTGGCAAGAAAGACTGATAAAAATGGAGTCAGCTGCATGTTTTATACCCCTGACGACCTGATGTCATGGAAGAAGGGACAGCAACCGACGCAGGACCCAAGACTTTGTTAATCAGGCCGACTGAGGGCAACCTGCCAGCAGATTACCCAAATGTAATGGACTGCAACAGTGAAACACGAAGAACATCTACCTTATGACAGTTATTCTGATGAAACTTTTCAGGTTCTACCACAAGGATCAGATACTTGAGAGACTTATTTGAGTTTCTGTGGAATGGAATTTGAGAATATTCTAAGGCATGTGACAACAAGGTGGCTGTCACTCTTGTCAGCTGTTGAGTAGTAAAAAAAAAATCTTCCACTGCTCCCATTGTATTTCCTCTTCCAGGGAGAAGAGAAGACCCCCCCCCCCCAGCAGATATGGCTGTATTTTCAGATAATACGCACGGGGAGAATAAATTCCCTACACTACACCAGTACTATCCGCACCTTTTTTTTTGCTATTCTCATGGATTTCAGTAAGCACGCAAGTAAATTACAAAAAGCAGCACTTACTGTAATGGACACACTTTCAATGATGGTCTCTCAAGAAAAAACTGCAGGCCAACTCAATATTACAAAATTGGTTATTAGGAATATTTTAAACTCATTACTAATAAATCTTCAACTGAAGATGAGAAAAAAAATAATGTTATAATAATCAAAGCAAACAACCTCCTCACTAAAATGGAGATTGTTCTCTTGGAAATTCATGCATACAGTTTTTATCACTCCACATAAAGTAAATTTATCATTAAATAAAATTAAGTAAACCTCTGATTTTATTTAATATGACATACATGTTTGTGTCTCAAGAATAAAGTACCCATTCTTATGGAGTATATTAACAATAGCAAGGAAGTTACTACCAGCAACTGGAAAATGAATCTACTCCAACCTTCAATGTATTTAGAACTCTTGCAAATTAAGTTTGTCATCTAGAACTTGCAGCAACCAAAAACAACCAAAATTTCGTCTTCATACAACTCTTGGATGAAATTTAAAGAACGGCTACATAAATAATTGTTAATACTTATATAACAACTGTTTTTAGTAATTTTTTAGAATTATTATTGTATAGTAGACACTCGTAAACAGTTGCTTTTGTATTTCTGAAATTATATTTTTCATTGTTTGGTTGTCTTTTAGTTGTGTAGTTCTGTACATCTTAAATGTCAAATTGTTTTTTGAATATATACATTTTAATAAAAATATTTGGAAAAAAAGAAAAAACTTCGGGCAAGAACAGAAGACAAGGCCTTCTGTGGTGGAAAACTTAGGGCATTTATGAACTCATTAAAGGAGAACCGCACCCAAAAACTGAACAAACATGTTTTTCAACAAATGTTAAACTTTTCTGTATTGCTAATACCTCTATGTCAAATTAAATGGTTACTGTTATTTTCTAATTTATTATACCCCAAAATGATATGAAGGAGGGTGTTACTTGGCTTCCTTTCATTTTCAGTGGCCATCTCTGTTGCACCATTTAAGGTATGCAGACATGAAAATGTAGCTGAGTTAATTGTTCTTTTCAAAGTAACAACTGTAGTTCAGTGTTCAAGTGTGAGAAATCTGATCCCTGTGATTAACACGTGTTATTTGGGCTGAGAAGGTTTGTGTTGTATTCACAGTTTTAAATACTGTAGCTAGAATTAAAGTCTTTGATATTAATCTTCCTTCACCAACTCCAGAAGGAACATGCACTTTTGCAGAAATTAGTGCAGAAAAAATGCAAAAATCATATACTGCCTGCAAATTTTCCCCTAGTTCAAAGGTTCATAAGTGTGTACTAGGCTAATGGCCCTGGAGCCTTTACAACCCAAGCCATAGGATTACCCTGGCATCGTGCACCCCTTAGTTCCTAGTGCCTCTGTTGAGTAGGGCCACTGGAGTGATCCCTGGGGTGAATTTTCTATTTCCCATCCACTCATCAAGATTTCTCTTGAAGAGTGCCAGTGAGGTGCTCTGTTCGACATGTATAGGAAGTCTATTCCACAGCATGGGCAGTCTCTGGCTTATGAACCTGCCTCTCTACCACGTTCTGTCGATTGTGGTAATGAGGTTGAGGTCTCTGAAGCGTGTGGTGTGGAGGGATTGGGATTTCTTTACATGCAGCATTTCTAACAGAGCTGGGTCAGAAATGGCTTTGTAACTCAAGCAGAGATCACCTCTAAGTAGGTGATATGAGACAGAGAACAGTTGGAGATTTTTGAGTCTGTCCATACAGAACAAGTGTTTAAGGCCTAAGATCCTCTTCGTGAGGTACTTTTGTGGCATCTCCAATTGTTGCATATATCTAGTGAGGTACATACCAAATGGGGCATTATACTCGAAGATTGGCCTAATGAGGGAAACAGAAGGAGACAAGGACCTCTTTCTTCCTGGATGCAAAACCCTTAGCAATGAGATGTGCCACACACAATGACTTTCCGATCACAGTGGCAATGTGGTGGTCAAAAGAGAGATTGCTGTCAACCTGTGTTCCCATTTCTCTTTTAAACACCTTCTGTGTTCAGTGGACTACCATCAATGTATTCATTCATGGGAACCGGGTTTTTCCCAAAGAGGATGACGACATTTTTTGGCATTGAGCTTAAGGCCATGGTTCTGACACCAGTCGGTGGTCTCAGTAAGGTCTTTCTGTAGGATGTCAACATCACTTGGGGAGTTAATAATAGCTCCCAACTTGCAATCGTCTGCGAACTTTGTCAGCCAGAGTCCCTTCGTGTTGGCCTGGACTTCAAAGAAGTAGATACAAAACAGGAGAGGACCCAGGACCAAACCCTGTGAGACTCCACTCATGACTGGTCAGCAGTCTGACTTGGAGTCAGCTACTTTCACATTGTGGGTTCTTTGAGCCAGTTTGCAACCCACCTAGTGACATAGGGGTTGATGCCTAGCTTAGTGAGTTTTTCTATGATTCCTGAGTGGGGAATGGTATCACAGGCCTTGGCCAGATCAAGGTAGGCTGTATGAACCACCTTTGCCTTCATCCACAGCTCTGGTGACTGACTCGAAATCAGCCAAGTTGAGCAGGCATGATCTACCCGTCACAAAACCAAACTGTGTGGACCCAGAGTGTGGAGATTCCCAACATCCTTGTTTATTAGGTCCATGATGATGCGTTCCACAGCTTTGCATATCAGACTCATCAGGCTAATGGGGCGATAGTTCCCAGGGTTTGTAGTCGCTCCTCCTTTGTGGAGAAGGATGACTGTAGCAGTCTGCCATTTCGTAGGGACAAAGCCTGAGGTGAGGTTGCGACTGAACAGGGCACACAGGTGAGGTGCCAGTTCACTCTAATTCATGTAGAACACAGCCATGGATACTGTCAGGTCCCATAGAAGCTGCATTCTTGGCCTTGGATAGTGCTGTTTTAACCTGTACAACAGTAATAATGGGTACCTGGCAATCGACTGGTATTGTTATTGGTCATGTGGTGGTGGGGGAGTAAAGGTGGCACAGAATCTGTCGGCCAATATATTGGCAATATCTGTTGGCTCGGTATAAGAGGTACCACTGTGCACTAACTCAGACCAAATCTGGCTATTGCTGTGGAGATTCTTTACATAACTATAGAAGGCCTTGTCGTTGTCTTTACTATCTGCTGCAATTCTGTTTTTATAGCTAGCTTTAGAGGATTTGATGAGGGATCTCAACTTTTTTGTTGAGGCTGATGAGAGTTTTTCCAGTCTTGGGACTTCACCTTATTCTGCATCAGTTTCCTCCTCCTGTTGTAGAGTTTGTTTATGGCACGGGACCACCAGATTGACTTCCTTTCTTTGGAGGAAATTATCTTGGTTCTATTGGGTATGGCGAGATCCATGCATCTGTGTACGTGTTCGTACAGTGCACTGGTGTATGATTCAGCAGTCATGCAACTATTCTCCAGTTGCATGGGTGCCATGAAGTTAGCCACCTCTGTTTTTGGGAGCCCAAAATTAGCTTTGGAGAAGTTTTTCATGGTGGTTACCTTTGCAGGGGTGGGGGGTGGGAAAGATGTGGATTTCCAAGGTGATTAGTTTGTGGTCAGATGTAACCGGGGAGGAGTGACTATTGCAGTAGAGCAACAGTCGCCCATGTTAGTAAAGACCAGGTCAAGGATGTTGCTACCTCTAGTGAGGGTAAGAACGAGCTTGTCCAGGGCATTGGAATTAATGAATTTCAGGAAACATTGGGCAAGTGTATTGATACAGGAGTAGTTTTCCAAGTTAAAGGAGGGGGTTAAGTGATGTCGCCCAGCATGAGTGTGTTAGGGTGGACACTAATACTCTCCAGGGTGCTTAGGAATGTGGAGTGCGAGTCTTGGGACAAAGTTGGGGACCTATAGCAGGCTACAAACTGAATTGTTGTCTTTCCCAATGTTAGCTCCACCAGTTCTATCTCTGATGCATTATGTTGGGCTGCCAGTCTGGAGGTGTGTGCATCCTTTATGAATATGGAAACACCACCGCCTTTGGAGCAAAGAAATCTCATGGACTCCAACTGTTTTTATGTGAAGGTAAGCATCCTAGAGATCTACAGATCGCATCCACTCATTCTGCTGAAAGTATGAAGAATTGACTGCACCATGACCTTACAAAAGTGGGTCTTTTTGAAGCAATTGTTGAGGGAACTTTTGGTCCAACATGGGCTGGAAGTCCTCTGCTTTCTCTGGAACTGAAATGAAATGAGAGTAAAACCCTTATCAGGTCTGGTGGAACCTGCTGGATGGCTGTTTTGTTTTTTTTTTGCCGAGGAGAATGGATCTCTTGCAAAGCAGCTTTTGCCTGATTGGGTGGGACATCTGGCAATGAAGGGTGAGGGGAAATGCAAATTTCTAAAAATGGAATCTGATAACGTCTGAATACAAATCAGTCTTTTTTCTTCTGATGGTGAACCATCTTTGTATCTGTTAAAATACCAATGATGTATCTGGAGCTTTTCTCCCTGGCCCACAGCTGAAAATGGGTACTTTATGACCCAGTTGGACTTTCCCAGTAAACAAATGTCAAATAAATGAGTGAGGGGAGAAGGATGTGTGTTCCCCAACTGCTTCCAGGGTGGGACAGTTAGGAAAACCTTCAGGAGTTTTGCAGATGCTTGTCAGATAAGGGGCTATGGAAATCTTGGTTCTGTGGAACCCCTTGGTCTCTGGGCCTCAGTCTGTTGAAGTGGACCCCTCTGCCTTGGCCACCACTCTACCGCATTTTTACTGTTTGCATTTTACTTGGTCTGGGAATATTGGCCTTGTAGCATCAATAACAATACTGAGAGAGAACTAGGTATTGCTGCAGGATATGACCCTCATTTATTACATTTGTATTGCATTTATGTCAGCATTTTGCTTAATCTGGAGACCGTAATCTTGTAGTCTCATTCACAATAGTTAAAGAATTGTGAATTACTACAGGATCTGAGCCTCACATATACACTTGCACTGCATTTTTACTGTCTACACATTGGATTCCTCTCTAGCTCATCTACTATAACCTGTTCTGAGCTGTGCAGAGGTGGTTTGCAGTACCCTGTATACACAAAGGCACCTTGAGTTGAAATTCTCCATATAAAACTTCCTCTGCTATTTTCTAAAGTATACAGCTAAATGAAGAGCAGCTAGCTTGCCCGCTGAGAAGGGGCAAGAGTATTGTTTTAGATCAGTTCTATACCTCTCCCAACTGCCCCAAAACTCCCAATTTAGTTACAAAGCCCTCTTGCACCACCCCCTGTATATCACAAAAAGAAGATCTGCATCATCATCCTGACAAAATATAGCAAATGTCTCGTGTACGGACAACTGCCTCAAAGGAGAACTGCACCCACAGACTCAATAAACATGTTTATTTCCTCATGGTTTGGTGTTTCCTACATTTTAACACCACTCTGGGACGATTTACAGTTTTTTTTAAAAAATGTTATACGTAATTTCTGCATCTGACCACATGGGGTCTAGCATCTTGAAGTAATCCTGATAGTTTATTCTGCCTCTAGGTACCCCACAATGCAGTGCTTGTCTGTAAAAAAATTACATCACGCAGGACTCCCCCTTCCTAAAGCTCCTGTCACTGCATTGATTTTACATGCATACACTGCTGTCTTTCAGTCAGTTTTAAGTAACAGTTCATGCTGTTCAATGACTACTTTAAAACACAATTAGTGCAAATGCCACTTAACAGACATTCAAAGTGCTTTTTACTGCTGCTTCTTTTTAGAATGGCCAAACTGCAGTCTTTTGTGAAGCCTGAATTGTACTACTTCGACTGATCTATCGCCCTTCACATCTAACTTCCTTAGCTGTCAAAGTGCTAATGGCAATTTGAGCTGTTACCTGCTGTGACTGACAGCTCACAGCAGGAGACTTGACTCGCATACTGTTTCCTTGTTCTAGTCTTTACTTTCTATATGGCTAGGGGAAGGGACCAGGGAGCTATGACATCACAGCATAGGTGTTTTTTTAGGACGGTTGTGGTGATGTCAGTTTGGGGAGGGAATTGGCCAGAAAACTTTCTGCATTCATTGGCCTTGATGACATCAATGAATTGGACACTGCAGCAAGCTTTTCCAGGGTGGGATAAAAGTTTTTTGAAAGTGAAACCACCACAGTATGGTAAGGTGCTGTTCTAGTGGAGAGAAACAGTTGATTTAAAATGTTTTAAAGACTGTATTGGTATTTACTCATAGAAGGGACTGTAAATAGGGAGAAAACGTGCAGAGAAGTTGAGCATTTAACAACAGAATCCTGTTGTTGTTTAATCTTAGGTTTACACAGTATGTGAGAGATGTAATTACACAATGTCTTTGTGGGCAAAGCTCTCACACTGATTTCTCCACACAAGTTGCCAATAATACATGCACTACACCTACTATGGATCAGACACAAACTGACATGCTGAGCCTGTTAAATGCAAACTACTCAAACCTCAAAAGCCTCCCAGAGGCTGTCCTTAGTAATCTGCCACACACTAGACAAAGACAACACTCCCCAGGACACACAACCACAGCTCAAAATGTCTCAACCTCTAAGCCCTTAAGACAAACTGCAACACTACCCAACATATTGGGCACTGGAGACTCTACTGTGCGACACACTGAAGCCCCACTCACCAGGCTGAACAAGGATGTAGTTGTGGTCAGTTGCCTATCAGGGGCAAGGATACACCAGATCACACAAGACACTGAACCACAAGCACCACACTATGATTCTGTTATAGTCCATGTGGGTGTTAATGACCTGAGACTTGACTCCTTTAACTATATGAAGAGAGAGAGAGATGACAGAGCTTTCAGATTGTGTGCCCCAGGCAGGAATGAGCCTAGCACTGAGTAACATTCTATCTTCTCCAAGGATGATACCATAGTATAAAAAGAAGATTACTGACTTTAACAATTGGCTTAGTTACTGGTGTTATTCTAAGGGTGTCCAATACTTGTAAGCTTGGGAAGACATGACCAGCAGACCATGCTGTTTTGCCAGGGATTGTCTGCATCTACCCCCCCCCCCCAAAAAAAAAAAAAAAAAAAAAAACTAGGCTTTTGGATACTGGCCAAAACATTATCCCACACAACAGAGTCTTTTTTAGGCAATGCCAATCTGATTAGACCTTCACACATAATAAATTTTACAAAAGATAAACTAAAGATGTTCTTGCTCAATGCTAAGAAGAAGCTCCAATGCATGGAAGCACTCTTCACCCTGGAGTGTGTTGACATCTGCACAGTTACTGAGACATGGTTAAAAGCTGTGAAAGGCACTCCAGCAGTGCATGGCTATAATGCCTTCTACAAATTTAGAACAGCTACCACACAAGGGACAAGATGAGGAGGTCTATCAATCTACATAAAGTAAGTACACCTCCAGATTGGTTAAACACGACACATTTTTCCCCCAAACATCTTTATTAAATGTTCAGATATGACAAAGGCGATCTTACATTTATATAAATGAAAACATACAAAATGATAGCACTTTAGTTGCATTTTACATCACAGACACCAATGAAACAACTGTAGTTGCAAACATTATACACATCACTTACAAACCATCCAGTCATTGTCAGTTAAGCATTACATGGGTCATTCAAATCCTGCCTCAAACCTCATTCCTGTCTGCATATATTGTTCCCACAATTCCCACTTTTTTCCTATATAGCTTGCTTCTTCCCTTTTCTAAAGATCCCAATTCCAGTTGTTTTATCTCTGTTACTATATTCACTACTTCTAGTAAAGTTGGTCTAGACTTTGATTTCCATTTTCTAGTAACTGCTTTTTTGGCAGCCACCATAATTAGACTCAGCAAGGCTTTACTATGTCTTATGCAATTCCAGTTCAGTAGCATAACTCATAGGCTGGTACTACGCTATTGGCCCTAGGGCCTATACAAGCCTAGCCATAAGAATTCCCTGGCAATTTATTTCCACAATATACTTCCCTGGACCCCTGTCTAGCAGGGCAACTGACGTGATCCCTAGGGGTGAATTTCCTATCTCCCATCCAATCATCAAGGCTCCTTTTGAAGAGGGACAAAGAGGTGCTCTGCTTGACATGTATGGGCTGTCTATTCCAGAGTCTGGGGAGTCTCTGGGTCAGGAACCTATCCCTCCAGCATGTTTTGTTCACTGTGATGACAAGGTTTAGACATCCCCAGTCAGTCCAATCTGCTCACCAGCATTTCCGACAGAACAGTCTGCAGGGAATCTCTAAAGTCTGCCAGCTCATTACACTCTCAAAAAATATGTTCCCAGCTACATTTTTCTTGCCCGTCACTCCTCCAACATTTGCTATCCACCTGAAGAGAAATTCTTTGGAGTCTACTTGGGGTATAAAAATACCTATGTAAACAGTAGGTTGAACACGACACACGAGCTACTCCATGTACAAATAACCTTAGGTAAAGTCCCACACCATTTCCTTGCCAGCTATACATCTCCATCCATGACATAGGATAACCATACCATGTAGTTGAATGAACTGGATTCACACACCATTCAGCCAAACACCATATTCTTGGGTGATTTCAGCCATCCCACTATAAACTGGGATATGTACATAACCATTAACAAGCAAGTTCAGATTCCTGAATTTTTTTCAATGCAAACACCCTGGAACAGCTAGTCTGCACACTTACTAGGGGTGCAAATATCCTGGATCTGGTGCTCACAAACACGAGGGAATGCTGCATCCCACCAGTGTAATGTCTTCAATGGTCAGATCAGACACGGGCAACCCTTAAAATAAATATAAAGCCTGAACTCCCAGCAAACTCCAGAAACTTTAAGAAATTTTAAATGGCAAACTACCTCTTATTAAATGATGGCACAGCTAAATTCCAAGACCCTTCAGACTTGGAGAATACTGTGTCCTTTATGGAAGTGTTTACATAAGCCCTGAAGAGGGTACAAATAAATGCAAAGAAACAGCAATACCAAACCAAAATAATCTTAGGACTAACTCCAAAAGCAAGACCCTTGATGAACCCCCCCCCCCCCAGTTTAATAGGCTGCACAACAAAACAAAGAAAATGCTGTTCAAAAATAGGAAAGGCTATGCCTAAAAGATAAAAACTTTGCTCACCAATCTCAACCAAGGGATTAATCAAGTCCACTAAAGCCAACTTCAAGGCAAAAATATCTTCCCAGCATAAGGATAACCATAAGGCATTTTTCAGTTACATATGCAAACTTAAGAGGTAAACCCAGCAGTGTGCTGAACTAATAGCAAATGGAACTCCCTATACTGAACCAGAGGAAAAGTACAGTTTTGTACCTACCATAAATGTAGATGTTCGAGTGTTCACACTGCTGCAGTCCTCACACTTGGGTTATCCTGCCGTCAGGCTGTCACGCAGTCGGCCAGAGTTCCAAAGTCTTGGTCCGGTGTCAGTTGCTGTCGCTTCTTCCTTGACGTCAGTGCGCCAGGTGTATATAAGATGCATCCGAAGCCATTTTCTTCAGTTTTTCTTGCCCCAGATGTCAGGTGCCCCCAATAGGTAGGCAATACATATTGCTAATAAAAATATACATATAAAAATAAAACAATACCTTCAGTTACAAGCAAATACACCCCAAAGGTTGTATAGGATAGAAAGGTATAGATAAATCCAGCTAGTTCAGAGGGAATGGAGGGAGGGTAACCTGGACTGCAGCAGTGTGAACTCTTGAACATCTACATTTATGGTAGGTACAAAACTGTACTATGTTCATAGTGTTACACTGCTGCAGTCATCACACTTGGGTTGAATCCCAAAGCTAAGGATGGGTGGTGGAACTAAACAGGGTTAGGAGAGGCTAGTAGGCCCTGCAGAACTGCAGTGGCAAAGCCAGCTCTGGTTTTAGAGTATACAGGTAAGTGATAGTGCTTGGTGAAGGTGTGCACTGAACTCCAAGTTGCAGCCTCCAAAATATCCTTGGTTGGTACCCCTCTGAGGAAGGCTGTTGATGCTGCTGTAGCCCTGGTGGAATGGGGTCTGATGTTAGCAGGCACAGATTTCCCATGGTGTGTGTAGCAGAAACGGATACAATGTCCTATCCATTTTGAAATGGTCTGTTTTGAGATAGCTTTTCCCTGTGATCCTGCAGCATAGAATACAAAGAGCAGGTCAGATTTTCTGAAAGCTTTAGTTTTATCCAAGTAGTAACGTAATTGCCTGTGAATGTCCAAAGAGTGTAGGATTCTTTTTCCTTTGCTCTGGGGGTTTGGATAAAAGGTGGGCAAATGAATGGTTTGATTTAGGGCCACACTGGATACCACCTTTGGCATAAAGGAAGGGTTAGTTCGTAAAGAGACTCTGTCTTGATGAAAAATGATGAAAGGCTCCACTGCCATTAGGGCCTGTAGTTCTGAGACTCTGTGCTGAAGTTATTGCTAGCAGCAGGGCAGTTTTCCATGATAGGAACTGTAGATCAGCTGTGAAAGCTGGTTCAAAGGGTGGTAGTGTAAGTTTTTCCAAAACAAAGTTGTGATCCCAAGTTGGTGTTGGTGCTCTCCGGTGCAGTCTTATGTTCTTAGCCCCTCTGAGGAACTGTCTTAGTAATGGATGTGAAAATATTGGAGGATCAGTGTTGTATTGAGATGAAATAGCTGAGGCGTGGATCTTACTAGATGAGAAGGAAAGTCCTTTGTGCAACATCTCATTTAAATATTGAAGAATCTGAGGAATATTTGGGACAAGGGGATTTTGGCCTTTAGCCTGGTGTTCCAGGCGCAGAATCTTTTCCATTTGTCTGATTAGACTTTCCTGGTGCTGGGCCTCCTGGCCTCCAGAATGACGTCCCATCACAGCTTTAGAGAGAAGTGTTGACTGGTTGTTTAGGCAATTTGCCATGCAGCCAGATTTAAAGTCTTGAGCTGGCTGTGTAAAATCAGATTGTTTTGCTGAGTGAGCAGGTGAGGAATTGTAGGTAAAATCCATGGTGGGCCTTGAGCCATGTTCCTTAGTATTGGATACCAGTGTTGGCGTGGCCAGTCTGGAGCAATGAGTATCATTTGTGGCCTCTCTAATCTGGCTTTCAGCAGCACCTTTGCCAGAAGAGGCAGTGGAGGAAAGGCATACACTGTCAATGTTTTCCAACTGAATGAGAGGGCGTCCACTTTCCAAGCAAGTGTGTGGTATGTCCTTGTGCAGAATTTCCGTAGTTGGTAGTTTTAGGGGGAAGCAAACAGATCTATGTCTGGGCTCCCCCATTTTTGAGTTATCATTGCGAATACTTGTGGATCTAGTTTCCACTCGTGAGGATCTATGATGTTTCTGCTTAGATCGTCTGCCAATGTGTTTTTCTTTCCTGTCAGGAATTGTGCTTGTAGTTGAACTTGGTAGGTCAGTGCTGTGTTCCACAAGGTCATTGCTTGTCTGCATAGGGGGTAGGAGTGTGCGCCCCCTTGCTTGTTTATATACCACATCACTGTGGTGTTGTCCGTCTTTATTAGGAGTTGTCCTGGATGTAGGAGGTCCTTGAAAGCTGTTAGGGCATTATGTACAGCTAGCATCTCTTTTTGATTGATATGTAGATGCCTTTGGCCTGCAGACCATTTGCCCTGAATACACTGTCCTACCATGTGCTCTTCCCAGGCATAATCCGATGCATCTGTTGTTATAGTTTGCCTGGCTGTGGGTAAGGTAAAAGGCTGACCCTTGTTGAGGTGATATGCCTGAGCCCACCATAGAAACTCCTGTTGAAGGCAGGGTATGAGTGGAATTATTGTTTCCAAGCTGTGGCTGTGTTGAGTCCATACGCTTTTCAGATACCATTGTAATTTCCTCATATGCAGTTTTGCAAATGGTATTAGTAGTATGCAAGATGCCATGAATCCCAAGGCCTGCAGAATATTTCTTGCAGGGAGTTGGGTCTTTGTTGCCATCATTTTGAAGTATTGAGTCAGTTGTCCTTGCTTGTCTGGCGTGAGATAAACCATCCGGGCCGTTGTATTTAAGCTGGCACCCAGGAATATTATGTCTTGTGAGGGCACTAGTTTTGACTTCTTTTCATTTACTGTGTACCCTAGGCAACTTAGTAGGTTTTTGACAAATGCCAGATGCTTTAATAGAATGTCCTTGCTTTCTGCTTGAATAAGGCAGTCGTCCAGGTATGGATATATTTGAATCCCTCTGTCTGCAGTATGCAATTACTGGTGCCAGGCATTTTGTGAAGACCCTGGGAGCAGTAGATAAGCCAAAGGGAAGTGCAGAGAATTGGTAATGGGTTGAACCTGCTATAAATCGGAGGTATCTTCTGCAATTTTGTCTGATAGGGACATGCAGGTATGCCTCCTTGAGGTCCAACGTTACTAGCCAAGCCTTCTTGTCCAGCAGGGGAAGAAGTTGATGTAGTGTTAGCATCTTGAATTTGGGTACTTCCAAGTATGTGTTTAGAATTGAGAGGTCCAGAATGGGTCTCCAAGCTTTGTCCTTTCGGGGAACTAGAAACAGTCTTGAGGAAAATCCTTGTCCTTGCTCCTGTCTAGGAACCTGTTGAATGGCTCTCATGTCCATGAGAGCTGAAATTTGCTTTTGAGCCTCTGCCCATTGATTTGGTGGCAGGCTTGGCATTCCTTTTATCCTTGGCAAAGTGTGAAAGTGGAATCTGTATCCTTGAGATACAATATTTAGGACCCATTTGTCTTTTGTGAGGATGTGTCAATTGTCTGCAAAAAGTGTTAGTTTTCCCCCCAAGGGAGCTGCCAAGAGTGTCTTGCTTGGTAGGGGTAAGTCATTATATGTTTGTCTTCTGGTAGTTTGAGACCTGTCTTCTCCTCCTTTTTGGGTTGTGGCACCCCATTGTCGAGGCTGGTAAGAGCCTTGTGACTGGCCTCTGCCCCTTGGGCATCTGTATCTGACCCTCTGTGGTCTGGCAGAAGCTGGAAAGGACCAGTTTTTGGTTGGCCAATTTCTGCTGAAACGAGGGGGTTGAACCTGTAAAAAATTCTTGACCGTCTGCATAGATTTTGCCTTATCCTCCATTTTCTTTAAAACTTCTTCTGCTTTTACACCAAATAAAACATCCTGCTGTAAAGGTGCATCCAATAACTTTGCTTTAACATGATCAGGTAAAGTTTGTTCTTTTAACCAAGCATGCCTACGTATGACAGACCCTGTGTCACTGCTGCTCTACAAGAAGCTTCCAATGAATCAAATCCACATTGCAAAGTATGTTTTCCCACTTGTTCAGCTGCATGCAACAAATCTTGCATTTCCCTGTAATCAGGCTGTTCTGTATTGTGTGAGCATTTTTTTATTTTAATTGAGACATCAAATATTGTTGATATTTCAGCATGTGAAACTGACAATTTAAGGCCCTCATAGCTAGAGTAGCTGAGGTATATACTTTCTTTCCCCATCTGTCTAGTGCTCTACAAACCCTTTCCGAGGGCACAGGATTTTTAGCAATAGAGGCCTTAACCCCTTTGGGACCCTGGGAAATGGTTTCTGGGTCAGCAACAGGGCTTTTATACAGGAATTTGTGTGAGTCAGGGACTCTCTAGTATCTGTCTGGTTTGGCTGGTGCAAGGGGTAGTGAATCTGGGTTAAGGCTAGATTCTGAATAAACATCATCCACAATGTCTAACACAGGTGGAACAGCAAGTGGTCTCTGCTGGGGTAGTAAAAGGAACTCTCGGAGCCTTTTCTTAGAATCAGAGTAATCCTGTCCTTCCCAGTGAAAATGTTCCCTCATGGTATGTAAGGTTTCCCCAAAAGAGTAGTCTTCTGGGGGAGATGCAGAAGGGATAGACTTCTTCAGCATCAAAATCTTCATGAGGGGGAAAGGAATATTCCTGTTCCTCAGAAGAGTCTGAGGAAATTGAAACTTGGTCAGAGAAAGCATAGTCCTCCTCCTTCTTGGCCTTTTATCAGGAGGGGAATGGAAACCCCTGATTAGGGTAATTAAGTCTTCAGCCATCTTAAGCATCTGTTTCTTAGGCATGGGGCCTTGTACTGGAGAATGCTGTACAGTTTTCTTTGTTTTTAAAGGAGTTTTCAGCTTTGCATAGGATTTAATAGTGAGTATAGTCGGTCTGAAGACACCTTCTGCAACTGAAGGCGTTTCAACTGCGCCGGAATCTCCTTCAGGCATGGAGTCAGAAGGGCCTAAAGGTAAAGGTTGTGGAGGCCTATCAATCTCCGCTTGTGAATCGGATGTCGCCTGGGGTTCTAAATCAGCGGTAGTCAGGGGCTGCGTGGCGCCTCATTGAAAACCGGAGAACCGGCGACTGGCCTAGCTGAGGCCTCGGAGTCTGGTTTGGGTCTCGGCTGCCTGTCCTTATTCTTTGCGTTTTTTATGCATTCCGGTCATCGGTTGCTCAGATGGCATGGTATAATTAAATTTCCTACCAAAATAATGTTGGGCGAAATCAAACTGACATTTAATAGTTAGTTTATTAAACCTAGCACAAAACCGACAACCTGTGATGCCGTGGTCTGGGCCTAGGCAAGGAATACAATAAGAATGAAAGTCCTTATGAGGTATTTGCTTCCCACAAGAAATGCAATTGTTAACTTTTTCTGACATCGGACTGAGGCAAGAAAAGGTTCCCCAACGGGGTACTTCGCTTTATTGAAGACTTCGGTCTGAAATTCGATTTGAAAATCTCAGGAGTCGGCCAACCGGCACTTGCGAATTGCTTCTGCTTCGGGCACCGCGCGGCAAGAAAGAATGAAGAAAATGGCGTTGGATGCATCTTATATACCCCTGGCACACTGACGTCAGGGAAGAAGCGACAGCAACCGACACCGGACCAAGACTTTGGAACTCTGGCCGACTGTGGGACCGCTTGATGGCAGGATAACCCAAGTGTGATGACTGCAGCAGTGTAACACGATGAACATCAGCAAATTTGCTGGAAGTTAAATTTAACTCCTATTTCTCCCCCCATCATTCCCAGGAGATACCCACTATCATTTCTACCAAACTATCTCTTAAAAAAAAAAAAAAAAAAAAAGAAGTCTTCACTGTACTCCCAAAAGCTAAAAAAAACACTGCATCGGTGGGTCCTGACACTATCCCAGGATGTCTCATAAACAGCGTGAAAAACACAACTTGTCAGGCTCACTAGAATCTTTATTCAACTACAGCCTCCAGGCAGGCTTCATCCTTGCAGAATCCAGGACTGCAATGGTCATTCTTCTACACAAAGGGAAACCATCAACAGGCCCAGGGAACTGCAGACCCTTAAGTTTGACAAGTATTATATGCAAGGCCATGGAAAGAATTATCGTGGACCTGATAAACAAAGACACATGAATTATTCAATCATTGGCCCCGTCCTAGTTTGGTTTCAACAAGGGTAGGGTCATGCCTACTAAACCAGATGGACTTCTTTGAGAAGGTCACTAGAGACATGGACAATAGCAAAATGATAACTACCTACCTTGCCCTGGCAAAGGCATATGACACAATACTTCACTCAGGCATTATTGACAAACTCACAAATTTAGGCATAGTCACCCAATGGACAGTCAAGTGGCTCAGGGATAGGACACTAGGCCTGTTACTAATGGGATCCAACAGGGTTCAGTACTGGGACCTCTCCTGTTCAGGACAGAAGTCCCTTAAGTCAAAGCCAATGTAGAGGGCCTTTAGCTGACCAAATCTGCTAGTGACTGCAAGCAGGGGGCAATCATTGCATCCCCCAAAAATGTTAATATCCTCCAGGAGGCTCTGACAGAGGAAATTTTTGCCAGAGCCATGGCCTAAAACTCAGTACAAAAAATACATAATTATATCCTTTGTGAAAATGGCCACCGCTGCAAAACTGAGTAGACCCTGTGGGTAAAGGACTTGGAAACTCATTTTGACGGTAACCTGAACTTTAATCAATGTGTGTCTATGGTGGTGAGAAAATCCTTTTATGTGGTACAACATACAAGTAAGGGTATGGCATCCAGACCTATGGAGATCACAGTCCCACTATACTCAGCTCTCATCAGATCAATAATAGAGTACAGTGCCCCTTAGGCATGTACCTGACCAGACATTTGTAACAGCTGGAGTAGCCACAGAGGTTCTTAATTAAAAAAAAAAAAACAGGATGTCAGGGAAGAGGCGACAGCAACAGACGCCGGACCAAGACTTTGGAATTCAGGCCGACTGCGGGTAGCCTGCCAGCAGGATAACCCAAGTGTAATGACTGCAACGGTGAAACACGATGAACATCATTGCCCTATATATCACCTCAAAGCACTGTCCCTGTACTCTTATCTCCTACACACTACTGAGGGGCAATCTATGCCTAACCTACAAGGTATTCTCTGTTCAAGTCCTAATGGATCAGCTACACATTTGCCAAACAAACAGCAGCAGAATTACTTGATCAAAGGACCTAAACCTAGTCTGTGACATAAATGAAATACATTGGAGGGGCAGGTATGCATCTCAGCAATTAACCCTTCTCTGGAACACCTACCCATTGATGTGAAGCAGAGCTCTTTCCCAAGCCTATTCACACACATTTTGTACAACTGAATGGGAAATCACAAATTCACCCTTGGCTTGTCACGTGTCACTTACGGATGTGGGGCAGCATATAGATGCTCTAAGGCACAGGCAAATACCAAAGCCATTCTAGTCCTTTGTCATGTGGGGTCATGAATTGCTAGGCTTAAAAAGTCTCTACAGCTGACCTCTGTCAGAAAAGGTGTCAATACTGATACCCATACTTAAGAAACAAGAGTGAACAAGGCCCTTTTTGTGTTCTGCTAAAAGTGCTACAAAACCTTGAACTTCACTCTTATAGCAGAGTGGGTCTTGCCATCCTGCTCACTGTTCTGCAACTTTTCTTTCACTGTGGAACCAAACAAGGGGATTCCTTTGAAGAGGTCATTAGTAAAGGATGGCTTAAAATTGTTTGCAAAAGTGCACAGAAGCAGCCACGCATGACATTGCATGGCAATACCTACTCCGGTTGCTCTTGCTAATCCTTCCACAGCATAAAAGAACAGTGCATGGAGAAGTTAGTGATATCAGACATTGTTATGGTGGTGCTGAAATGCCTGTTAGAGAAAAGTACAGTTGTGTACACTTACCATAAATGTAGATGTTCGAGTGTATTCACTGTTGCAGTCATTACAGTTGGGTTATGCTGCTGGCAGGCTGCCCTCAGTCGGCCTGAATTCCAAAGTCTTGATCAGGCATCAGTTGATGTCACCTCTTCCCTGACGTCAGATCGTCAGGGGGATAAAAGATGCATTCAACATCATTTTCTTCAGTTTTTCTTGCCCCAGATGTCAGGTGCCCCCAGAAGTGTAGGCTAAAAATATGTTAATAAAACATACATGCACCAAAGTATATTTTGTCTTCATCTACAAGCAAATATACCACATAGGTTGCATAGATTATAGTACAGACAAGTTCCAGCAAAAGTAAGAGGGGTGGCGGGTAAGTAACCTGGACTGCAACAGTGAATACACTTGAACATCAACATTTATGGTAAGTGTACACAACTGTACTATGTTCTTCGTGTTTCACTGTTGCAGTCATTACAACTGGGTTGAATCCCAAAGCTATGGTTTGGAGGCTGGGGCTAAATAGCATTAGGAGTGGCTATGAGGCCCTGCAGAACTGCAGTGGCAAAGCCTGCCCTGGACTTAGAGTAGAGTGGTAAATGGTAGTGCTTTGTAAAGGTGTGCACTGAACTCCAGGTAGCAGCCTCTAAAATGTCTCTAGCTGGTACTCCCCTGAGGAAGGCTGCTGAAGTGGCTGCAGCTCTGGTTGAATGAGGCCTAATGGCCTTACTTAGGCACTGGCTTGTCATGTTGTGAATAGCAGAAATGAATGCAGTGGCCTATCCACTTTGAAACAGTCTGCTTTGAGATAGCCTTTCCTTGTGATCCTGCAGCAAATGCCACTAGTAATTGCTCTGTCTTTCTGAAAACTTTGGTTCTGTCCAAGCAGAATCAAAGCTGTCTGTGTATGTCCAAAGAATGCAGAATTCTCTCCCCCTTGTTCTGTGGATTTGGATAAAAGGTTGGCAGATTAATAGCTTGGTTAAGGGCCACACTGGGCACTACCTTAGGCATAAATGTCGGGTTTGTCCTCAGAGAAACCCTGTCTGGATAAAAAATGATAAAAGGTTCCACAGCCATGAGTGCCTGTAGCTCTGAAACTCTTCTTGCAAAAGTTATTGCTAGGAGAGGAGCTGTTTTCCAAGATAAAAACTTTATATCAGCTGTAGCGGCTGGCTCAAAAGGAGGCAGGGTGAGTTTTTCCAAGACATAGTTGAGGTCCCCATGCAGGTATTGGTGATCTCCTTGGAGGCCTTAAGTTTTTGGCTCCTCTGAGGTACTGCCTTAATGAAGGATGAGAAAAGATTGGTGGCTCTGTATTGTAATGAGCCGAAATGGCAGAGGCATGGATTTTAATTGATGAAAAAGATAGGCCTTTGTCTAGCATCTCAGTTAAATATTGCAAAATCTGAGAGATATTTGGTACAGCTGTGTCAATTCCTTGTGTCTAGTTCCAAGCACAGAATCTCTTCCATTTTGCAGCATAAGATTTTCTAGTGCTAGGCCTTCTGGCCTCCAATATGACATCCATCAACGCTTTAGTGAGAGGTGCATTTTGTATGACTACATTATCCTCCATGCTGCCAGATTTAAGGACTTGATTTGGCTGTACAGGATCAGATTGTTTTGTTGAGACAGTAGATGAGGTATTTGAGGTAAGGTCCAAGCCGGGCATTGAAACAAGTTCCTTAGGATTGGGTACCAGTACTGGCGGGGCCAGTCTGGAGCAATCAGCATAATTTTTGGCTTCTCTTGTCTGATCTTTAGGAGTACCTTTGGGAGGAGAGGCAGTGGAGGGAAGGCATATACTGCTAAGTTTTTCCAGCTGAAAGATAGGGCGTCCACTTTCCATGCTTGTCGGTGATAAATCCTTGTGCAGAATCTTTTTAGTTGGTAGTTGTGAGGAGAGGCAAATAGATCTATATCTGGGCATCCCCATTTCCTTGTTATCATGCTGAAGACTTGTGGATCCAATTTCCACTCGTGGGGATCCACAAGGCTTCTGCTTAGTTCGTCTGCCAGAGTATTTGTCTTTCCTGGCAGGAATTGTGCCGATAGATGTATTTGGTAAGTCAATGCTGTGTCCCACAAAGTCATGGCTAGTCTGCAAAGGGGGTAAGAATGAGTGCCTCCCTGCTTGTTTATATACCACATCACCGTGGTGTTGTCTGTCTATCAGTAGTTGTCCCGGATGAAGTAGGTCCTTGAAGGCTGTCAGGGCATTCTGGACCGCTAGCATCTCTTTTTAATTGATATGTAGATGCATTTGGTTTGCGGACCATGTGCCTTGAATACATCTTCCTGCCATGTGGGCTCCCCAAGCATAATCTGATGCATCCGTTGTTAATGTCTGCCTGGCTGGGGGTAAAGTGAGTGGCTGTCCTTTGTTCTGGTGACAAGCCTTCGCCCACCATCGAAACTCCTGTTGCAGGCAGGGAATGAGAGTAATCCTTGTTTCCAGGCTATGGCAATGTTGAGTCCAGACACTTTTTAGGTATCATTGAAGTTTCCTCATATGCAGTCTTGCATATGGAATTAGTAGAATGCAGGATGCCATGAAGCCCAAGGCCTGCAGAATTTTTCTTGCAGATAAATGGGCCTTTGTTGCCAACTTTTTGAAATAGGTGGCCAGTTGCCTTTGTTTGTCTGGCATAAGATAAGCCATCTGGGCAGTTGTATTTAAGCTTGCACCCAAGAATTTTAGCTCTTGAGAGGGTACTAGTTTTGATTTCTTTTCGTTGACTGTGTACTCTAGGTTTGTTAAAAAATGTCTTTACAAACACCAGATGCTGTTGTAGAATGTCCTTATTCTCTGCTTGAATGAGGCAGTCTTCCAAGTAAGGATATATTTGTATTCCTCTTTGTCTGCAGAATGCAATTACTGGTGCCAGGCACTTTGTAAAGACCCTGGGCACAGTAGATAAGCCAAAGGGCAGTGCAGAGAATTGGTAATGCATTGAGCCTGCTTTGAATCTGAGGCATCTTCTGCATGCTTGTCTGATTGGGACATGCAGGTATGCCTCTTTTAGGTATAAAGTCACAAGCCAAGCCTTCTTCCCCAGCATGGGGAGAAGCTGCTGTAGAGTCAACATTTTGAATTTTGGTATATTCCAGGTATGTGTTTCGTAAAGATTGGTCCAGTACTGGCCTCCAGGCCTTGTCCTTTCTTGGTACCAAGAACTGTCTTGAATAAAATCCTTGTCCCTGCTCTTGCTCTGGTACTCGCTGAATGGCCCCCATCTCCATGAGGGATGAGATTTGTTTTTGTGCCTCTGCCCATTGATTTTTTGGCAGGTCTGGACAACCGTTTGCCTTGGCAGGGTATGGAAGTGAAACATGTAGCCTTGGGACACTATGTCTAGGACCAATTTGTCCTGGGTTATGATGTGCCAATTTTGAGAAAAAAGTGCTAGTTTTCCCCCTAAAGGTGCTGCCAGAAGATAAGTGCTTGGTGCAGGCAGGGGGAAGTCACGGAGACTGTTTCCTGTATGGCTGTGATTTGTCTTCTCCACTTTTGGAGGTAGAAGCACCCCATTGTTTAGACCTGTACGAACCTTGGGGCTGGGATCTGCCTCTAGGGCATCTGGATCTGCCCCTTTGTGGCCTGACACTGGAAAGGACCAATTCTTTGTTGGCCAGTGTCTGCTAAATCTTGTAGGCTGTACCTGTAAGAAATCCTTGAGTGTCTGCATAGATTTTGCTTTGTCCTCCATTTTCTTTAACACTTCTTCTGCCTTAACACCAAACAAGGTGTCATGTTGTAATGGAGCATCTAATAATTTTGCTTTGACATGATCAGGCAAATTTTCTCCTCTAACCAAGCATGCCTCCTAATGACAGAACCCGTAACAGCGGTCCTGCAGGAGGCCTCCAGAGAATCAAAACCACATTGCAAAGTATGCTTTCCAACTTGTTCAGCTGCATGCAATAAATCCTGCATTTCCTTGTTTTCTGCACATTCAGAATTGATCAACATTTTCTGTTTATGCAGTGACATAATATATTGCTGATATTTGAGCATATGAAACTGGCAATTTAAAGCCCTTATAGCCAAGGCAGCAGAAGTGTAAATCTTTTTTCCCCATCTGTCCAGTGCCCTAGAATCCCTGTCCGAAGGGGGTAGGGTTTTTTGCAGTGGAGGCCTTGATCCCTTTGGGACCCTGAGAGAGAGTTTCTGGGTCAGCAGTAGGAACCCTGTAGTATCTGTCCGGCTTAACAGGAGCTGGAGGTAAGGAGCCAGGGGTCAGACTAGACTCTGAAAAGACATCATCCACAATGTCCAACACAGGTGGAATAGCTAGGAACCTGTGTTGTGGTAGTAAAAGGAAGTCTCTGAGCCTTTTCTTAGATTCTGAAAAATCTTGGCTCTCCCAGTGGAAATGTTCCCTCATGGAATGCAAGGTTTCCCCAAAAGAGTAGTCCTCAGGAAGAGAGGCTGAAGGGATAGATTATTCAGCATCAGAATCCTCATAGGGAGGAAGTGAGTATTCCTATCAGAAGAGGAATCAGAAGAAATGGAAACCTGATCTGAAGATTCATAGTCTGTCTCTTGCCTAGGCCTTTTATCAGGAGGGGGATGGGAACCCCTGATCAAAGTAATTAAATCTTCGACCACTTTGAGCATCTGTTTTTTGGGCATGGAGGCCTGTCCATAAGGCTGTTGTACTTGTTTCTTTGTTTTAAAAGCTGCTTTAGTCTTTGCCTTTGAAGCTGAAGTCGTTTTAATGTATAGCGGCTCCGGAACCATCTGAGGGGATAGTCTCCGAGGGTACAATACCTTGAGTATCCAAGCGGCTCAGTCGATTCCACGTGAGAGTCGGTAGTGGCCTGCGGCTCTAAGGTAGCGGGCGTCAGGGGCTGCGAAGGCGCCTCACTGAGAACCGGCGACTGGCTTAGAAGAAGCCTCGTCATCAGTTTTGGACCTCGGTTGCCTGTCCTTTACTTTTTCTCTGCGTTTCTTATGAATTCCAGTTGTCAGATGGCTATCTGACGGCATCGTATAATTAAATCTTCTGCCAAAATAGTGAAATGCAAAATCGCACCGACACTTAGTGCGTTGGTTAAATCTAGCACAAAACCAACAACTAGAAACGTCGTGGTCAGGGCCTAGACAAGGAATACAGTAAGAATGAAGGTCCTTATGAGGTATTTGCTTCCCATAAGAAATACAATTATTAACTTTTTCTGACATCTGTCTGGAGCAAGAAAAAAGTTTCCCCAACGGGGTACTTAGAGCTTTTAATGAAGACTTCAGATCTGAAATTCGAACACGAAAATCTCAGGTGTTGGCCGATCAGCACTTGCGAACTGCTTCTGCTTCGGGCACCGCGCGGCAAGTAAGACTGAAGAAAATGGCATCGGATGCATCTTTTATACCCCTGACGCTCTCACGTCAGGGAAGAGGCGACAGAAACCAACGCCAGACCAAGACTTTGGAATTCAGGCCGACTGAGGGCAGCCTGCCAGCAGGATAACCCAATTGTAATGACTGCAACAGTGAAACACGAACATCAGAGAAAAATATGTAAGGCTAGTTTTGATATGGCAAAATGTGGTAGTTGCCCTCAGAGTAAATTTATTAAGACGGGTAATAAACTTTATATTAAAGATAGAACATAAAATACTGAAGGCAAATTTAATTGTGACACCAAAGGGGTAGTCTATGTACAAGGGAGCCCGCAGGATTTTTTGCAGGGGGGTGCAAACCCAAGCCCCGCCCATGCAGCCCCACCCCCTCTGCTGCCCCACCCACTCAGCCCCCCCCGCCCACACAGCCATTCCAGTGTCCCATTACTTGGCTATTTCTCCCCATTTGTCATAGACACTGTTCAAATCTCTCAGTATGCATACTGTTTTATGCTTTACTTCTACAATGATTACAGATATCTGGATTTCATTTACAACTTATTTCAAATTTTATAGCACAAACACTGACAGACATTTACTAAACCTAAACAAAGCAATAGTCTTACAATGAAAACAGACTTAGCATTAAAACTTCTGTACCTTTGAAACCCACATTCACTGAAACAGCATCAAAACCCACATTCAACGAACATGCATCTGGCCAGTGGCAGGGTAAGTTTACCTTTGGCGGTTTCCAAATCATAGGCTCCTTGCACACATTTTTAGAAACATGCAAGAGTTCTTTGATTCACCTTCCTGATTTAATTATACTAAATAATAATTGAATTATATCCCTTGTATAATACAGCACCACTTGTTAGAGTGTGTTTTAAAGTTATAGCTCTGAGCATCTTTCCTTTAAGCAATGAAACAAATCATATGAACCAATAATGACAGCCTGCCCAATTCAGAACATTTCAACCATAAAGGAACACTCAAACTTCTGTCATACAATCCACCAGTATCAATCAATATGCAGAATCTCTGCAGAAGTATAAGTCATCTGAATAATTCCACATTAAAGAGATCTGAAACCAATGAAGAGGTTGTTGCTAGAAAAAAAAATTTATATTTCAGTGTTTCATTTACAAATTCAGTGCCTGTTGCCCTTGACGAATAAATTGCATGTGCTACATTAAAATAAATGGTAAGTTGGTATATTGCAATAGGGAATGGGTGGCAGGCTGAAAAACAGGTTCACAGTTATTAGGTGTCTCATCCAAAGGAGGACATACTAAGAACTGCAGTACCATACCTCCTTAAAATACAAATGTACATGCTGTATGAATAGAACGCAATTATGCTACCTGCTGTGCTAACACTGCTTTAAAATTCTATACCACAATAATGATACCATTTGCTAAACAAAACAGTTGCACCTAAATTCCACCTGTTAGAGCTAACTAGGGCATTTCTCTGACTCCGTCACACACACACACACACACACACACACACACACACACACACACACACACACACACACACACACACACACACACACACACACACACACACACACACACACACACCTCAACTTTAGTGCAAGAAATACATAAATAGATTTTTTCAAAGTTACAACTGTAAACTCTGTGTGACCATGGTGTGCGTTTGTTTTTGACAGAAAGGTATAAGGGAACTCATGGCTATGTATTTAGTTGAATCTCTCTGTACTGAAGTACTCCCTACCATGATGCTGCTTAAATAGTGTGTTTGCATTCAGAAACTTTTACGTTTTTTATACTGAATTTTATAGCTACATGAATTAGAAAATAACCAATTTCCTTTTCAGAGCCTAAGCTAAACAGTCCACTCCTTACAAGCACTGCTTCCCCTGGAAAACATCTATATATGCATCAAAAAGACCTAGTTCAAGACCAATGACAGCACTCCGTTAATGCAGGATTTCAATACCTGCCACAAGTTCAGGCCTACCACCTTAGATGAAAGGGTGATGATGTCTACATATTCTCAAAGAACATTTCATCTCCAGACTTGCTAGGTGAGATAATGATGTGGAATTCCTCTGCATCCAGCTTAGCATCAACAAAACTCCGTACTGTGTCATACCTAACTATAGGTCCCCTCTATGTACCCCATCAGTCCATATCTCCTAACTGATATGGTGTCCCTATGCATTAAGCCAACACCATTATTCTAGGAGACTTCAATCACATTTTCTTCCAAAATTGCCATTTTGAGGAAGGATTATTAGGGAGAGCAACATTTTGTGCCAAAATTGGGGACAATGGAGAGGTTTGGATATTCCTAATTCTACAAAGCGATTTGCACATACCTCTTAATTCAGGAAATCTGGACAAGGCTAAATATATTGGGGAACATACAAACTACTAAAAATTGCTCTTGTATAAACTTGACAGTTGATAGAATAACAGGTCTTGCATTAGCATGCATTTTTCTGAAGGTTATGACGCCTGAAACTCAAATGTCTGTCATTTAGTGAGTTCATTGTATGAGGAACAAAACAAAATAAGAAGCAAATATCTATTCATTCTGCAAAGATATGGACAACTGAGAGGTATAGTTCAACCAGGGCTGTCTGAGTTTGCTCCAGTATCATAGTCCCAACACATCAGCGAACCAAACACTTAAATACACAAAACATACTCTGAGGCTCTAAATAAAAATCTACCTAAGCAACAGAGACCTCCAAAGCAGACATCCAAGCAAACGCTACCTCAAAACAAAACATGCACAACACATAGCCCACAAAGTCAGTGTGCCAAGCAGCCACAGCCCTTAAGGCTGAATAACACACCTGATACTCTTGTAATAGGTGACTCTATTGTCAGACACACTGACGTCCTGCTCACCAGGCTGAATAAAGAGAAGGTCATGGTGAGCTGCCTGTCGGGTGCTAGGATCCGTCACATAACGCAAGCACTCAGGTCACTCCAAAGCAAATACAAATATGGCTCAGTCATTGTACATGCTGGTGTGAATGACCTGAGACGTACCTCCCTGGACTACATGAAAAGAGACATAGAGGAGCTCTATGATCATGTAGCCCAGGCTGGTATGACCCTGACCTTGAGCAGCATCTTACCCTCACCTAGAATGATGCCACAGTACAAAGACAAAATGATCGATTTTAACAATTGGCTAAAATTTTGGTGTCATTCAAAGGGGATCCAGTGTCTGTCAGCCTGGGATGACATGCTCGACAAGCCACGTTGCTTCACTAGGGACAGCTTGCACCTGTCACCACTGGGCTTTCAGATATTGGCAAAGGCTCTTGCCACCCCCACAGTGCCTGTTTTAGGCAAGGCTCAAAAGTCAAACCCACCCCCATAGACAGCACAAGGAACAAGAAACTAAGGGTAATGCTGCTAAATGCCAGAAGTGTTAACCTCAAGATGCACGCACTCGAAGCTCTCCTCAGTATGGAGAACACGGATATCTGTGCAGTGACAGAAACCTGGTTCAAGGCTCCAGAGAGCACCCCAGCACTACCAGGCTATACCTCATATCATGCTTTTCGGCCCCAAAACCCGGACCGAACCACAAAAGGAGGGGGAGAGTTTCCATATTTATCAAGGATATCCACATGTATTTGTTTTTTCTGGAGGTCAAGCACTGTAATCAGATACAGTTGAAGCAAGTAACTCTTTAAGGAGTCTTGGTATAAGTGGAATGAATATCACAATTTAACTATGGCAAACTAAAACTGTACTTTAATAATCCCATAATTAAGCTATAAAAAAACAAATAAAACAAAATGTCTTACAATTGGAACCAATTATTCCCCCTTACAAAAAACAACTACATACATACAAAACTGTAAAGTACAAATCATTTTATTCAAACAGATTCACAGCATTTTCATCTTATAGCAAGACTTCCTTAGACTCTGATGAAAAGTCTTGTTACAAAATGAAAGCACTGGGAATTTGTTTCCATAAAGTGGTTTGTTCTTATTTTGGCGTTTTAAATATATTTTCTGTAATAAGCCCCCCCCCCTTCAAAAAAAGCAATCTTAACATGGAAAGGAAAATGCCATTTGTCTGCCATCAGGTCTGTCCCTTGGCTATGCACATGTAATATAACAGAAAAACACACAACATTCTTTTGTAAGTTAGAAAATTGACTAGGGTGCTTAGGAAAGGGCACTGTGCTGAATGACAGATCCAGATCAGTAAATGACTGAAAAGGCAGATAGAACTGGTAGGTAACATTTCTTCAAACAGAATGTGCCAAGACTGTATTTTGAAAATGAATTTTCATTATTTTGTGTAAGCGTCAACCAACCCTAACACTCTGTTGAAATGTTGGGACTTTCAAAGGCGGGGGTCAACTTGCAGCTTGTGAGAAAGTGACTAGCAGCAATGTCTGTTCCACATTATATCCATAACTCTGTTCCCTTGACATCCCAGTACAGCACAGAATACAACTCCAAATGTCACAACATATAGTTACAGCGATTGCTTTCTGCTTAGAAAAATAAAAATAAAGACAGAAGAGGGCAATCCAATCACCCCATAATGAGTGACAGGAGTCAGTAAGCAAAGCTATGAAAAAATGCTATGGACTGTATTTAGCTTACTTTGATGAAACTGCCCTTGTGATTCTTCAGCAACAGGGCCAGCTTCTGAACATGGACACACATCCAACTTCACATCTTTCCCTATTTTCATTCATTCACACACACACACACACACACACACACACACACACACACACACACACACACACACACACTTACTTTGAAAGTGTCCCATCTTCCGCTCGCGAATCCGTCCGTTTCAGTTCCCGCTCGTGGTCCCATTTTCCGCTTGCGAACCCCAAAACCGTCTGTCCATCTGAGTTCCCGCTCGCAAAAGTTGAAAATATGCGCGCGATGATGTCAGCACACCCGCGACCGTTCTTCTTAAAGAAGAACGCATGATGTCAGCACGGACTTCTTTCTTCTTAAAGAAGAAGAACATTCAAAAAAAAAAAAAAAAACTTTTTTTTAAATTATAACATTAGTCAGCCGATTCCAGGGGGGTGCAAGTGCACCCCCTTGCACCTGCCTGCGGGCGCCCTTGTCTATGTAGCCTTATGCGAGGGGTGCGCATCATACTACACTGGCAAAACCGAAAACAAAGGATATACGAACACCAGTACAGCATACACAAACAGATTACTACAAATGTGCTGGCAAAACACATTTTAGATTACCCCACTCACAAGTTTGGTTTGCAGTAATACAACAGTTAGAACATAATATACGAGGAGGTCCAGGGGAACGTGACCTTATGTGGCAAGTTCGCACACTGGCCTACATACCTACTGGCCTCAACGAATATGTATCAATCAAATGCCTTTTAAAGCTTAAACCACTGACTATATATATATATATATATATATATATATATATATATATATATATATATACACATATACAATCATGTACATAAGTTGCATTTTTAAATGTGGGAATAATAAAGTAAAAATCATTCAAGTTTTAATTTTTACTTTATAATTACTCACACTTGTATCAACTATGTGTTTAGCTCCCCTAAGTATTTTAGCTGAAAGGGTATTACACCTTGTTAATTTTTATACATGTATTTATGTATAAGTTTCTGATATGTTTTGTATATGGTTTTAAGTATACATATTGTAAATGGAGAAGAAAGTATTAGTTGAATTGTTTACTGTTGCCATAATGGCGTTAGATGTTTTTACAACCCTACATGAATTAGTGAATGTAATCTACTGATGGTTAATTTGCCATTGGTTTTACTGCATCCACTTGTAAGTATATAAAGTAGATAATAGCTGTCTCTTGTTTTGTCTGATGAAGTTGGAGCATTGTCTCTGACGAAAGCGCTCACAATAAATAGTGTGGTATGGAGTACTTGCAGCCTGCTTGCTTTTTTGTTATTTTACCATATTAGACATTGTTGACAGAGGACAGAGTACCCTGAAGTTGCTTCTGTGTTTCTGCTGTGATGGGGTTATGAGTGGATAACGCTTGTTGAACAAGACCCTTTGGAACATTGTCATAAGAGTAGTATATAGTTCACGGCTCTGAAGGCAAAAAAGCCATAAGCATATGCCCGCATCCCTTGAACTCCTTGTTGGGCAGATGGATAGATTAAGAGTCTTTTGACAACTTTTTCTGTGGCTGTCTCAATAGTGATGGAGTCTACTGTGTGGGGAAGGGGGGTCTTGGCCTCTCTTACCAGAAAGATTTGTCTTTGGGGGGGTGGGGGGTTGGGCACAATATTTTGTGAAGCTCCCTTGAGGCTGAATTGCAGAAGTCAGGCTCCTGCCAAGATTTTCTCATCAACTTCACAAACTTGTCAGCGGGAGGGACCGTTCAGGACGCAGGTGGGGTCATTCCATATGCCTCAAACAATACTACTTTGTCATGAGAGGGGTTTTAGTTGGCAAAGATCCCCTCTCTCTCAAGTTCCAGGAACCTGCTGAAGAAAGCACTCTCAGGAGGGGATTTTGAGGACAGCACTCCATCATCCCAATCAGTACATGAAGTGACTCAGTTGGTAAGTCCAGATGCTTCCCTCTTGGAAGTCCTCTTCTACGTGACTCAGGGAGGGTGAGAACAAAATGATGAAAACCATGGAAAAATGTAGTTTTCTTTACAAAACCATTATTTTTTTTCATTAGTAAATGCACTCTTGGTGACGAGCAAAGTCTACAGGTGCAAGCAAATAACAGAGAAGTCTAAACATTGTGTTCTGAGTGAAATTTACAAAGATTCTTACATGCATCTACAAGGTTACTAGCTTTTTTCATGGAGACGGACTGTCTTGCAGGTGCAGTCAATCACGATACTTCTGAACACACATTGTTGTTTTACTTACTCATTTTTTTTTTATTACTATATTATTTTTACATATTTTTGATGAAAAATAGTTGTTCCACCTAATGCTTCAAGCTTCCTGTAGTGTATGTAAATGGTGTTGGAGAAAGTATTTTACATCCAAAGTATAAGATATTCAAAAAATGTCGAGCTATTTACCTCCTTTTTTTTGGTGCCTTACACTTAAAATTTGTGGTTTTGTGGCAAATCATTGGGGACTTAAGTCACTAAATAATAACATATATGAGTTTCAGACTTCCTGTCCTTCGGAAAAGCATGCTAAAACAAATCTTTTATTTTAGCAACTTTCTAATGTTATAACAGCAATGTTTAAAATCTGTTCCTATTTTTCAGCCTTTGTTCTGGTAACCGTTGGAAATGTCGGGACCCACTAGAGTGAGTCCTGAAATGCGGAGACTGAATGGCCAAAAGAAGGGACTTGCATTTATGAAGTTCAAGATGCCATTTCTCTGAATATTCCCTTTTCTCTGAGGTGTGGTATGTCAGATCTGGTATATAGAAGTTCAGGGGGTGATGGTGGGGGGCTTGCCCCCACTGCAAAAAAGTTTTAAGGAGAAGAGCTATTTTCAAGATTTGCTCTTCTCTGGGTTTCTGTTCTTTTCCAGCTTTTCAAGTCATGATATTTTAAGAGGGCACCCTTTGTCCTCCTTTTATTTTAGGCTTTATCTAGATTTCTTGAGCTAACAGACTGAGAGGTATAATTACCTCTCAACTGCTACTGTCACTGCTCGACTGATCTCTCTTCTCTGATACACAGACATGCTTCTGCTTTACTGCATTCTAGCACACAGACAGAACACACACAAACTTTTTTTTTAATTTTCTTCTAATTTTACACTCGCTAAACAGCAAAATCATTGCTTAGCAAGTGTAAAAAATAATGGCTTGATCAATTTCACTTTGTGCACAGATATACACACTTTTTCTAATTTTCAGTTTCTTTTAATTTATACTTGCTAAACAGCAAACGCATTGCACATTGAGTGTAAAATGATGACAGCCATTAGCTTCACAACAGTTCAAGCTTCATGGCAGCTTAATATATGCTGCCATGAAGCTGCGGACTCATTTTTCAGCAGGCATTAACTGTATATTAACACTCTGCTATATTAACACTCTGCTATAGAATATTCATTCTCCAGTCAGGGTCTATATCATATGAGCGATTAAGAATATCGAGTGCTCTAGAGTGAAATGCTGGACCTCAAACTCGTTATGGGGGGGCTGCCCCCCCTGCTAAATATATATTCCAACTCCGAGATCGCACTACAGTGAGGAAAGGGCAAATATTCTGACCTTCACTGTACTGCGATCCCACAAGACGCACTTCGAGGTCCAGCATTTTCACTCTTTAGAGGGTTCAACATTCTTAACATTAATTCATATGATATAGACCCCTCCAATCACAGTGAAAATGAACACGTGGTTGCCCATTCTCTAACACTTAATAGTACATTAGCAAGCAGTTCAATCTAAAAGAAATTAAGTTTGAAACTCACAAAAATGAATAATATAAACAAGTAGTTGCCTCTCGAGCAGCCTTAACACTTTTTAATGCATTTAATATAACAATACACAATTTTTATTTAATGATAGCCAGTGTAATTTTTATTAAAGCTAATAGTTGACGTGTACTGAAAGTATGCAAGCTATTTTCACATCTAGGAGGGAAGGAGAGCAGTAATAAAAAAGAAGCGACAGCAATCAGTGTGAGAACACAGGTTGCAACATGTGCTTTAGCATAGGTGATCTTAATTTTAGGATAGATAATGTCTGTAGGTGATATCACCGATTTGGGACAACTAACTATAGCTGCAAGATGAACTTTACTTTTTTGAAAATTTACATAGTTTTGCGTGCTTGTTTTAAATTAACAGGATGGGTGTTTTGAAATTCCACTTAGTTTTTTTTTTTTTAGTGTTTTCACTAATTCACAAAGTCAAAAAATGTGACATATATTCAAATGGAGATGAGAAGAAGCAACTGCATAAGAAACCCTGCCACATGCTAGTGCCTATATGTAACCTAACAGTTGGGAATATACATTCAAAAGAACTGTCATGTACAGCAAATGCAAATAATAGCTTTCCTGTCATAATGGCTTCTCTATCCACATTACTATGGAATGACAATGGCCCTTACAGCTACAGGAAAAAGCACAGAGTACTGTTTTACATTACAAACACAGGTTGCAAATAGCAATGTTGCAGGAAACACTGTTTTACAGAAATGAACATGTGAATTTGACAAAGGATTTCAGATTGGACATTCAGCAGAATGTCAGGAACAAAGGAAAAAGTGGAGGAGTTCAACTGATACCTAGATGGGCTCCAACAGTAAAAGATGATGGAAAAAAGACAATAGTACATATGGGGTAGTAAGGGTCTACTGACAGGGGAGGAGTATTAAGCTGTCCTGTAGTTATATTCCACCTAAAACTGTTATAGAGCTTAAAACAATTTGGGGAGAAATAACGTTCGTCAGGGAATATTTATGGATGGGAACTAAAACTTGACTTGCAAAGGTGAAGATATATCAGGAAATCCTAAATGGACAATATAACAAACAAGGACAGATTTCTGAAAAAGTACAGTTTTGTACCTACCATAAATGTAGATGTTCGAGTGCTAATACAGCTGCAGTCATAACAGATGGGTTTTCCTGCCGTCAGGCGGGTCCTCGGTCGGCCGAATTCCAAAGTCTAGGTCCGGCGTCGGATGTCGTCGCTTCGAGGCTTAGAAAGTGCTTCCAATACAAAGTTGAAATCCAATGGAGGAATTGGACCCTTACAGGGAGGTACCTTTTAGATGGGCTTTACATAACCAATGAGAAGTCAGGGAAAAGTCGTGACAGCAATTTAAAAGGAGTAAATAGGTAACTGTTGTACCTTGATAGTAGAGATGCTGGACCCAGATGAAAATAAAATGGCAAGAAACATAATAGATCTCAACCAGAAACAGAAAAGGGTTTTTCTATATGTTCTGTAATGCTGCTGGCATAAGAAATCTTTTCATTTACTGCGATACATACCACAAGCAGAAATTTCTGGGAAGCAGTAAGGGCATGGACTACCTCAGTAGGAAGGAATGTATTCCATGTCATCACTGGAATTGGAGAAACCAAGTAGTTAGCTTCAGGTTAAAGATGTCCAGGTGACACTGCCTGGATGGGTGAGTGAGTGATGAGATCCAGCAGAGGATCGAGAAGCCAAGAGGGTGTCTTTCAGGCAAGGTTTGAGGAGGGGAAACCATATCTGTCTGGGGCAAAATAGAGCTATGAGGATGACTGTGGCCCTCCACAGAATGTCTTTCTGCATCAATTTAGTCTTAAGCGGAACAGGGGAATAGGCATACAGTAACCCTGGAGGCCAAAGTTGGGACACAGCATCCCTGGGGCTCTGTGTTGAGAGAGAACAGCAAAGCAATTGTTGCACTTGGTGTTATGGGGAGTTGCAAACAGATTGCAGCATGGTTTGCTCCAGTGACTGAAAATATCTCTAATTGCTGGATTTAGGGACCACTTGTAAGACAAGAAGAGATTCCTGCTGTGCCTGTCAGCTATATTGCTGAAATTCCCAGGGCTGTGTGTTGCAGTTAGAAAAAAGTGAGGGGATATCACCCACTGCCACACTTTCATGGCCTCATAACAAAGTGGATAAGATCTAGTTTCACCTTGCTTATGCATCAGACCAGACAAGAACAGTCCTTATATCCAGAACATTTATGTGAGGAAGAACCTTTGAGTCGGACCAAAAACACTGGACAATTATGCCCTCACTATGTGACCTCCCCCCCCATCTGAGAAAGGATATGTTTGTGGTTACAGCACTACTTGTGGAGGGGACCTGAAAAAACTTGTCTATAGGTAGAGGAAGGTGATACCACCAGTTTAGATGAGTTCTGCACGACTGAGTTAGCCTGATGGGTAGAGATGGGATCGTAGTTCTCGGGCCGTTGAGACTAGAGTAACCATAGTATAATACTCGTAACATTAGCAAAATGCATGATCAAAACTAATGAAACTAGGAGGCCTAAAACCCTCAATATCAACCTTATCACAGTGTGACTGAACCCCAGAAACGTTTGAATCACAGCCCTCAAACAGGCAATTCTGAACAATGGAAAAGAGATCAGACTTGCAGTCACAGACATCTTTCTAGACCTATCAAAGGCCTTTGATACAGTGTCACATCAGAAACTATTAAAACAACCATCCACAATAGGATGCTAGCAACTAACCCAAAAATGGTTCTCCAATTATTTAAACAGACAGCAATGTGTTGGGTGCCATACTAGTCTGTCAGAACACCATGGTCAATAGAACAGGAGTCCCTTAAGGATCCACTCCATTCTTGGACTCTTATTTTTTTCAATATTTTCATAAATAACCTTCATAATGCCTCCCTTCAAAGTATAGTCATCTAACATGTTGATGACTCCACTATTATCGCCATCTCCAACAATCTGCAAAGTACAGTTGTGTACACTTAACATAAATGTAGATGTTCAAGTGTATTCACTGTTGTAGTCATCACACTTGGGTTATCCTGCCAGGGGTAGCCCTCAGTTAGCCTGAATACCAGAGGCTTAGTATTTCTGCGTCAGTTGCTGTCGCTCCAGGACTGACTTCAGGTCGTCAGTGGTATAAAAACAAGCAGCCAACTCCAATACATCAGTATTTCTTGCCCTAAATGTCAGGAGCCCCCAAAAGGGAGCTAAGTTATGGTGGAAAAACACCACCACTAAAAAGTAAATACCAATAGCCCTGTATGGGTGACAAAGAGAGAAGGGGGCTGGAGGGTGAGAAACCAGAACTGCAACTGTAAATACACTCGAACACCTACATTTATGGTAAGTGTACATGTACACAACTGTACTATGTTCTTCGTGTTTCACTGTTGCAGTCATCACACTTGGGTTGATTCCCAGAGCTGAGGATCGGGTGGAGGCAGTCAAGAAGAGTTGGGGCTGGCTAGAATGCCCTGCAGGACTGCTGCTACAAAGCCTGCCCTGGATTTTGAAAAGATAGGCAGGTGATAATGCTTGGTGAAAGTATGAACAGAGCTCCATGTTGCAACTTCCAGGACGTCCCTGGTGGGGACTCCTCTGAGAAAGGCTGTAGAGGTTGAAGTTGCCCTAGTTGAATGTGTTCGGACTCCCAGTGGGGGTGGTTTCCCATGGTGTTTGTAATAGAAATGGATGCAGTGTGCTATCCATTTGGAGATGGTTTGTTTTGATATGGCTTTGCCCTCTGCCCCTGGTGCAAAGCCGACTAGTAACTGGTCAGATTTCCTAAAGGGCTTAGTTCTATCCAGGTAGAATCTGAGCTGTCTGTGCACATCTAAAGAGTGCAAGATCCTTTCCTCCTTGTTTTGAGGTTTAGGGAAAAAGGTGGGCAAATGAATAGATTGGTTGAGAGCCACACTGGACACCACCTTAAGCATGGAAGTTGGGTTAGTCCTGAGGGAGACCCCTGTCAGCATGAAAAATGATGAAAGGTTCCACAGCCATAAGTGCTTGTAACTCAGACACTCTTCTAGCTGAAGTGATGGCCAGAAGCAAGGCTGTTTTCCAAGAGAGGAATTTTAACTCTGCTGAAGCTGCAGGCTCAAAAAAGGGGGGGCATGAGCTTTTCCAACACAAAGTTAAGGTCCCAAGCAGGAGTAGGGACTCTCCTTGATGGCTTTAAGTTGTTAGTCCTCTCAGGAATTGTTTGATGAGAGGGTGTGAGAATACAGGTGGTTCAGTGCAGTAATGTGCAGAGACGGCAGAGACATGAATTTTAATGGAAGAGAAGGATAGGCCCCTGTGGAGTAGTTCTGCTAGGTAATCCAGGACGAGAGGTAAAGAGGGCTGTGGTGGGTCAGCTCCTTTAGTCTGGATCCAGGAACAATACTTTTGCACTTGTCAGCATAGGATTTCCTAGTACTGGGTTGTCTGGCTTCAAGTATGACATCCAGGACTTGTTTGCTTAGTGTGGCCACTGGAAGAGAGGTCAAGGAATAAGCCAGGCTGCTAAGTTCAGTGTCAGGAACTGTGGATGCAAGAGCTCTCCCTCCTGCTGAGTCAGGAGAGTTGGAATCTGGGGTAGGTGCCATGGAGGCAACGGGGACAGACTGCGCAGTAGGGGGTACCAGTGTTGGCATGGCCAGTCTGGGGCAATCAGGATTGCCCTTGGTCTTTCCTCCCTTATTTTGAGCAATACTCTGGTCAGAAAAGGTAGAGAGGGAAATGCATAGATTGAGAGGTTTGCCCACTGGAAGGATAGGGTACCCACTTTCCAAGCCGTGCTGTTAGGTTCTCTGGTGCAGAATATGTTGAGCTGGTGGTTGTAGGGAGAGGCAAATAGGTCCACCTTCGGGGTACACATTTTTGGGTTACAAGGCTGAAGGTGTTGTGGTGTAACTGCCACTCGTGTGGGTCTAGGAGATTTCTGCTTAGGTTGTCTGGCAGGAATTGAGCTTGCTGATGAATATGCATGGCTGAGGCCGTGTTCCAAAGGGTCATGGCTAGCCTGCAGAGAGGGTAGGAATGGGTTCCCCCTTGCTTATTGATGTACCACACTACTGTGGTGTTGTCAGTTTTGATAAGTAGAGGCCCCGGAGAGAGCAGGGGACTGAAAGCTGTCAGAGCATGCTGAACAGCTAGCAGCTCTTTTTGGTTGATGTGCAGATGAATTTGGTTTGGGCTCCAATGGCCTTGAATGCACCTGCTGTCCAGGTGAGCACCCCAGGCATAGTTTGATGCATCTGTGGTTAGGGTCTGGGCGGCATGGGGTTGTGAAAAGGGAAGTCCCTTCTTGTGGTTGCATACTGCTGCCCACCAAAAAAAAAAATCTTTCCTTAGACAGGGTATCATAGGTATAATAGTTTCCAGGTCCTGTGAATGTTGACACCAAAGGCTTTTTAAGTACCACTGAAGTTTCCTCATATGCAGTCTGGCATATGGAATTAATAGAATGCAGGAGGCCATGAACTCTAGAGCTTTCAAGATTTTCCTTGCGGATAACTGCGTTCTGGTGGCCAGTTGAGAGAAGTAGCCTGTCAGATAGGCTTGTTTTTCTGGAGTTAGAAATGCTATCTGGGATGCCCTGTCCAGGCTTGCTCCCAGGAATACAATTTTTTGACTGGGGACAACTTTGGATTTTTTCTCGTTGATAGTGTACCCCAGTGAGGCTAGTAGGTCCTTTACAAATGTCAGGTGCTGTAACAGCTTTTCCTGACTGCCTGAATCAGGCAGTCGTCCAAGTAAGGGTAAATTTGAATATTTCTTTGACTGCAATAAGCAATGGCTGGAGCCAGGCATTTTGTGAAAACTCTGGGAGCAGTGAGTGGATAAACCAAAGGGAACTGCAGAGAACTGATAATGCATAGATCCTGCCCTGAAATGTAGATATTTCCTGGAAGAATCTCTGATTGGGATATGCAGATAGGCCTCTTTGAAGTCTAGAGCTAACCAGGCATCTTTGGACAGCATAGGGAGAAGCTGCTGCACTGTGAGCATTTTGAATTTTGGTACCACCAGGAAGGTGTTTAGAATGGCTGGATTTAAGATTGGGCTCCAGGTGCCCTCTTTTGTGAGTACTAGGAAAAGCCTGGAATAGAACCCTTGGCCTATCTGATCTGCAGGGACAGGATGAATTGCCCTCATGGAGAGCAGGGAATGAACTTGGTTTTGTGCCTCTGCCCACTGGTATGAATGAAGATTTGGGAATCCCTTTGGGGTTGGCAAGGTGTGGAAATAAAATGTGTACCCCTGGGACACTATGTTGAGGACCCAGCGGTCATTAGTGATGGAGGCCTAGTTTTCTGCATGGAATGCAAGTTTTCCTTCTAGTGGCATGAACAGATGGGCAGAGGTGAAAGGAGGAGTTGAGGAGTCATTGGGAATTCTTTCCATAAGGGGATGGCTTAGCACTCCCTGGTTTAGAAGTGGAGGCACTCCACTGTTTATATCTCCGCATACCCTGAGACTGCTGCTGTCTGTTACCTCTAGGTCTTGTCTGAAGTGGCCTTGAGGGGGCTGGAAAGGATCAATGTTTTGAGGGACAATGTCTACTGAATCTTGAAGGCTGAACTTGCAAAAAGTATTTAACTGTCTGCATAGATTTAGCTTTTTTTTCCATCTTTTTTAAAACCACTTCTGCTCTGGTGCCAAAAAGATAAATAGAAGTTATGTTCTTACCATAACGTTCCATGTTAGTTGTCTTCTTCTCGCCTTCTTTCTTGCTGGATGGGTTCGGAGCCAATCCTCGGCTCTGACTCGGCCACTCTAAAAGCTCGAGAGTTGGTTCCACCGGCTCGAGGCTCCCCTTATATCCCACAATGCTAGGCGGTAATACCTCAGATCTCGTTTGTAAGCTAGGCCCAGCTAGGAGAAAAAACCCAGAAACTCTGGAAAGGGGAAACCCACCTCTATAAGATGACAGAAGGAAGGTGACCTACAACCTGATGAGGGAATATATACAAAACACAGTATATACATATACCAATAGAGGTGGTAGGAAAAAAGGTCACAATCAAACTCCTCTAGGTCTGTCCAGGCTAGGGGGAAGGAGGGTGGGACGCAAGAAAGAAGGCGAGAAGACAACTAACATGGAACGTTATGGTAAGAACATAACTTCTATATGTTAAGTTGTCCATCTCGCCTTCATTCTTGCTGGATGGGACTGCGTCCCTAGCACCTTGTCCCGGGTGGCCTATCGGAACAGACTCTTGAGTACAGTGGAACCAAAATTAGCTCTGTGTCTAGAAGCTAGGTCCAACTTATAATAAGAAATGAAAGTGTGAGGAGTAGCCCATGTAGCTGCTGCACAAATCGTATCAATAGGCAGCCTGTCTTGGAAAGCTATAGAAGTAGCCAAAGCTCTAGTTGAATGAGCCTTCGGTTTGTTAGGTAACTTTTGATGCCTAATCTCATACACAAAAGAAATCAAAGATGTAAGCCATCTGGAGAGTGATACTTTCGAAACTGGAAGGCCCTTTCTGCCTTCTGCATAAGAAACACACAGTTGGTCAGCCTTTCTGGTCTGTTTGGTCCTATCCAAATAATACCTTAATTGCCGATGAACATCTAGCCAATGTAATTTTTGTTCAGACCTGTTAGAATAGTTAGGAAAAAACACAGGAAGGTCAATGTTTTGATTTAGATTTGCCTGAGAGGCCACTTTGGGTAAGAAAGATGGGTTGGTCCGTAAGGATACCCTATCCTTATGAAACAAAAGATAAGGGGATCGACTGCAGAGTGCATGAAGCTCCGAGACTCTTCTAGCCGAAGTAATGGCTACCAAAAAGAGTGTCTTCCAGGATAGCAATTTCATTGAACACGAAGCTGCAGGTTCAAAATGGGGAAGAATCAAAGATGTGAGGACTAAGTTAAGGTCCCAAGAAGGAGGAGGATTTCTGATAGGAGGCTTGAGAAGAAAAACTCCCTTCAAAAAAGCTTTACAAAGGTTATGAGACATGATGGCAGAATCTGAGATTCCAAATTGAAAGTTAGAAATAGCTGCCAATTGAACCTTAAGAGTAGAAGGAGAGGAAACTGCGTGGAATAGTTCGGCTAAGAAATCAAGGACCGTTTGAATGGGAGCAGTGAAAGGATCTATGTCCCTTCCTTGTGCCCAATAGGAGAAACGTTTCCACTTACTAAGATAAATCTTCCGAGTGGAGGATTTATGGGAAGCTATTAAAATATCTCGAACTGAGTGAGATATCAGAGGAAGCCTGGCTAGGGTTGGAATTGGAGGAACCAAGCAGTGAGGTTCAGAGAGGGGAGGGAGCGATGTAACTGACCCGACTGATGGGTCAAAAGATCTGGAACTAGGTCCAGATGCCAGGGTTGCTCCAACAGAAAATGGTGCAGAAAGGGGAACCAAACCTGTCGAGGCCAGTAAGGGGCAATGAGGATCAAGGAAGCTTTCTGAGCGATGGCTTTCTGTATCACTTGAGAAATAAGTGGGAAGGGAGGAAATGCATACAGAAGTCCCCGGGGCCAAACCTGGACTAGAACGTCTCTGCTGGGATGGCCTGGTGGAGGAAAGAGGGTGAAATAATCTTTGCACTTGCTGTTTTGGGGAGTAGCGAAAAGGTTGCAGCAAGGCTGGCCCCACTTCAAAAAAACTTTTTCCAAGACTGAATTTTTCAGAGACCACTCGTGAGGCATGAGAATAGCTCTGCTCAATTTGTCCGCAATGAGATTGGACTTCCCGGGGATGTGCGTTGCTATCAGAAACCGCTGAGAAGAAATCGCCCATTGCCACAGTCGGAGTGCTTCTCGACATAGGGGGTAGGATCTGGTTCCGCCTTGTTTGTTGATATACCACACTACAGACATGTTGTCCGTCTGAATTGCTATCGTTCCCATCGGGAGAGAGTCTTGAAGGGCTTGCAATGCTAAAAGCACTGCTCTCATCTCTAGAACATTTATATGCAAGTGGCGTTCGTAAGGTTGCCATATGCCCTGGACTGTCCTGCCCTGATAATGCCCCCCCCACCCGATCAGGGAGGCGTCCGTTGTCAGAGTAGCAACCGGCGGGGGAGGGACAAAGGGTCTTCCTAAGAAGAGCTGGGGGGGAAGAAGTCCACCAAAGAAGATGATTCCTGCATGCTTGCGTAATCACAATGGTGTGGGACATCGGAAGTTGTTGGTATGACCATTGTGTGAAGAGCATCCATTGTAAGATTCTCATGTGAAATCTGGCTAATAGAAGTAGAGGGATAGCAGCCGCCATAATCCCCAGTACTTTTAGGACTAATCTGACTTTGATTCTGTTGCTGTGGAAAAGAAGAGAGACTAGTTTGTGTATGTCTGCTATCCTTTGGTCTGTGAGTCTCGCAGACATGCTGACTGTGTCTAGATTTGCGCCTATGAAGGTAATAGCACGACAAGGCGACAAAACAGACTTTTCGCAATTTATTGAGATACCTAACTTTTGAAATATGCGAAAAGTGTAGTCTCTGGCAAGTAGTAGAAGATGCTTGGTGGGGGCTGTAAGGAGCCAGTCGTCTAAGTATGGAAACACCTGGAATCCTTGACGTCTCAGGTGAGAGGCAACCACTGCCATGCATTTGGTAAACACCCGGGGGGCTGTGGTGAGTCCAAAGGGCAGGGCTCTGAATTGAAAGTGACTGGTTCCCAGCCTGAAGCGGAGAAATCTCCTGGAGTGTCTGTTCATTTTTATATGATAGTACGCATCCTGGAGGTCTATAGAGCACATCCAGTTTTCCTTTCCCAAAAGGGGTAGGATGGATTGCAACGTGACCATCCGAAATCTTGTTTTCTTGACAGACTTGTTCAAGATGCTGAGATCCAAAATGGGCCTTCAGTCCCCTGTTTTCTTTGGAACCAAAAAGAATTTGGAGTAGATTCCGGATCCTTGCTGGTCTGTTGGAACTGGCTGAATGGCTCTTTTTGCAAGCAACTTTGAAATTTCTAACACTGCTTGGTCCCTTTGAGCGGGTGGAACATCTGGAAGGGACTTTTTTGATTGATTTGGAATGCGAAAGAACGGAATGGAATAGCCTTCGGAAATGGACTGTACCCACTTGTCTTGAGTTAGAGATCGCCAGGCTTCTGGGTACAGAGATAATCTTCCCCCGACTGCCTCCGAAGGTGGACAGTCGGGCAACACCTCAGGGATGCTGAAAGGGCTTATCGGAAAAGGTTTCACGATTGCCCTGGTTCTGCGGACCCCCCCTGCCTCTAGGGCGACGTCTACCATTATTGTTCCCCCCTCTGCCTCTAGAGGGGAACCGACTCTGTGCGTCAGGCAAAGCCCCTTGAGATTGCTTGCGGAACCATATCTTTCCACTTTTCTGGCCCTTGGGGTAAGGCCTAGAAGGAGTAGAAAAACGGACTCCGACGGCAGAAAGAGTTTTGCCATCCGTCTCGCACCTTGTCAGGGTTTCTTTCACTTGAGGACCAAAAAGGGATGATCCAAACGGGGAATTAGTGAAAGACGTCTTAAAGGGATCCGCAAAATTGCATAGCCGCATCCAGGCATGCCGGCGTAAGGCTACACCTGTACCTGCAGCTCTGCTCGCTCCATCAGCCGCATATGAAAGAAGGCGCATGGAGGAGTTAGCTATCGAATTGAGGGTTGCCAGCTGAGCGTTCATCTTGCCCTGAAAACCCGCAGCTGTTGGATCCTTTAACATCTCACTCGCTTCCTTGATCAAGTCTCTTTGAAGACGAGTGAAATGACAGAGGTAGTTCAGCGAACGCATAGAAAAGGTCGCTGACAAAAACATCCGCTTCCCGTACCTGTCCATAGACCTAGCTTCCTTGTTAGGGGGATGGACAGGCACTGAAGGATCAGCTAGTTCCTTCTTGGTGGCAGCAGCTACCACCATAGCATCCACAGAAACTCCTTTAGTCAAAAATTGTTTGTCTGCTGGTGCTGTAATAAACTTTGAAGGTCTCCTGGGGGTGGGGTCCACAGAGTCAGGAGCCGTCCAAGCCTTTTTTGCTACCACCTGCATAAGGGGGTCAAAGGGGGGGACACCCAGGAGGTGGAAGGGCGAGAGCCGAACGCCTCAAGATACACAGATTCATCCTCCGAAGGGTTAAGGGCTGGCCAATTCCCCCTCTGTTTTAAGATCTCCAGGATGTCTGCAAAGGAGACATCTTCAGAGGGGGAACCGGGGGAACCTTCAGAATCCTCTAAATCCGTGTCAGAGGTGACAGACTCAGGTGAGTCTATGTGCTTCCTCTTGCACTTTCTCTTCCTAGGGGGCTCTCCTGCCAATTCAGGAGAGGCCTCGGAAGAGGATGAAATCCCCACAGGGGATTCTTGAGGAGCTGGCTCTCTGCGGTCTGGAATGAGGGAGTGAGTAGAAATTACCTGAGGCATCGAGGAGGGAGGGGCGGACAGAGCCGACTGTGGAGTTGAACCAGGTTCCAACACACTCCGCATGACCTCTAAAGCACCCCTGTCAGGCAGAGCCAGAGATCTCCGCTCCGAAGAGCTGAAAACCTCCCTCGGCACCGACAGTGATGGCTCCGAGGCCGATGTCGGAGCCGAACTCACCAGCGCCGAAGCACCGAGAGGGAGAGCAGGGTCGGACAAGGGTCCGATGCCACTCGCCCCCCCCGGAGCCGAGGGAAGTCCGCCGCCGAGATTCCTCCAATGAAGAAAATGGAGCAGACGACGGCGCCGAAGACAATTGTATCGGCTCCGACGCTGCCACAGTCTCGGGTCCGAAACGCCCCGGCTCCGAACTCAAAGGAGTCGGAGGAGGAACATTTTGAGAAATAGGATTAAGCATCGACTGCTGAGTCGGGCTCTGAAGCATTTGGGCCAGTGCCTCGGACTTTAGAAGTCGACTCACTACCCTCTGAAGGTCATGGTCCGAAAGTCTCGACGACCTAGAGGAGTGAGATCTATGGCTCCGTTCATACAGCAAGGGAGATGCTGGAGCCGAATGAACGGAGCCAAGAGACGGTGACCTAGACCTTTTCCTAGTTGTTGGTTCCGATAATTTTATCGGAGCCGACTCAGTGATTTCCAACACCTCGGCTCCGGCCGGAGCCGAGGGAACCGAAGAAATAAGAGTTCGAGTCTCATCGGCTCCAGCCGGAGCCGATGTTGTAGCAGACTTCAAAGCCTTTGGTGTCGACTCAGAAACTGGAGCCGACGACCTAGAAGGCTTGGAGGGTTTGCCCGAAGAAAGAGTCGGGGGACCCTCAGGCTTCAATAAGCCTCGTAATATTAGTTTATTCTTTCTTTCCTGCAGGACTCTAGGGCTGAAGCCATGGCATACAGCACAAGAGTCCTGCAGGTGTAAAGATCCCAGGCAGTACACACAAGAAGTGTGACCGTCTGTCAGAGACATTTTCTGACAGCACGAGTCACACTTCTTGAAGCCTGAGACCTTTGAATCCTTAGACATTCCCAAGGAAAAAAGTGTAACCACCACACAAAACAAACACACCGATTACACTATCCACTAAGGTTAACTAATTAAACTAATAAATTTAGTTATTATTTTTTATATCCCTACAAACACATACACTCACTGATAAAGGGGATGGAAGGGCCCGAAGGCCTAAGGAAAGAACTAATAAGTTCTTGAGGAAAAAAGGGTGGATAAACAGGAAGGAAAGGGTCAAAATCCACTCAACTAAGGGTAATAATGAGAAACAACTAAATTAAAGGGGCTTAAATTAACTATAGAGTAATCTATATGAACTGACCTGAAGCCGGTAGAAACAACACACCTCGATCGCTGTAGCGGCAAACGAGATCTGGGGTATTACCGCCTAGCATTGTGGGATATAAGGGGAGCCTCGAGCCGGTGGAACCAACTCTCGAGCTTTTAGAGTGGCCGAGTCGGAGCCAAGGATCGGCTCCGAACCCATCCAGCAAGAATGAAGGCGAGATGGACAACTTAACATTCTTTGTTAAGAGGTATGTCCAATAATTTTGGAATTTGACATGATCTGGCAAGGTCTGTTCCTTAAGCCAAGCATGGCTTCGAAGTACAGAACCTGTGACTGCTGCCCTGCAGGATGCTTCAAGGGCATCAAACCCACATTGCAGGGTATGCTTACAGATTTGGATTGCAGAATGAATAAGTTCCTGTAAGTCTATTTTCTGCACAGTCAGGAAAGGTAGATAATTTTTGTTTAATGAGTTCCATGGTATGTTGCTGGTATTTCAGCATGTGGAACTGACAATTTAATGCTCTAATGGCAAGAGTTGCAGAAGTATATACTTTTTTACCCCATTTGTCTAAGGCTCGAGAATCCCTGTCCGAGGGGGTGGGATTCTTAGCTGTAGTTGCTTTTATTCCTTTAGGCTCTTGGGAGATGACCTCTGGGTCAGCAGTAGGATTCTTGAAAAGAAATTTGTGCGAGTCAGGGACTCTAATACCTGTCAAGATTCTGTGAGGAGGAGGTAAAGTATTCGGGGGTTAGACTAGATTCCATACAACATCAACAACATCCGGGACAGGGGGTATAGCTAAGGGCCTGTGTTGATGTAAATCTAAAAATTCCCTGAGTCTCTTTTTGGACTGAGGGTAATCCTGGCATTTCTAATGGAAGTGCTCTCTTAAAGTATGTAGGGTTTCACCAAAAGAAAAATCTTCTGAAGGAGAGGCAGAAGGAATGGATTCCTCTACATCAGAATCCTCATAAGCAGATAAGGACATGTCTTCATAATCAGAAATGTCAGAGTAGGACTCTTGGTCAGATAAAGATGCAGGGGGGCAAGTCTCTTTCTTTTAGCAGGAGAAGGCTGGCTGCCCCTAATCAGCATGATAAGGTCTTCTGCCATTTTAAGCATCTGTGACTGTGGCAAGGAAGCAGGCGCGCGAGTTTGGGTCATTGTTTTTCTAGGCGTAGCTTGTACTCTTGGCCTTAGAAACTCTGTAGTTTTAGAAAGAACTGAAGATGCAAAAGAAGTCGTCTGTTTGTGTCGAATAACGGTAGTGCGAAGAACTTCCTCAGAAACCGGTACCTGCACAGTGGCTCAAGACCCATCCAAGGTAGAGACATCCATAGGTTCCATAGTCAAAGAAGAGTCTCATGGCGTACCGGACGCCAAACGGGTCTTGGTAATGGCCTGCAAATCCATTGATTCGGGCATCAGGGGCTGCAAAAGCACCTCACTGAGTACTGGCGAACTGGCGACTAGCTTAACGGAAGCGTCATCGGCAGTTTTAGACCTGTGCAGTCTGTCTCTGTCTTTATCTTTACTTTTTTGGAAGATCGGCAGTCGGATGGCTTACCGAAGCCATTTCGGAATACGGGGATCGAGAGCAAAAGTATTTAGCTACAATAAGGGCCCGACGACGAATAGTTCGGGCACTGAACAAAGCACAATACCAGCAATGAGGGACGTTGTGGCCTGGGCCTAAACAGGTGACACAGTAATAATGGAAATCTGGGTGTGGTATTTGCTTTCCACAGGCGAGACAACTGTTAACTTTTTTTGATGTCCATTAGAACAAGAAAAAAAGATCCCCAACGGGGTACTTAGCTTTAGAAGACTTCGACTTCAATTTCGGAAACAAAAAAACTCAGGTAGCAGCCAATCGGCACTTGTGCAAACTGCTTCTGCTTCGGGCTCCTTAGCAAGAAAGACTGATGTAATGGTGTCGGCTGCCTGTTTTTATACCACTGACGACCTGAAGTCAGTCCTGGAGCGACAGCAACCGACGCAAAAATACTAAGCCTCTGGTATTCGGGCTAACTGAGGGCTACCCCTGGCAGGATAACCCAAGTGTGATGACTGCAACAGTGAAACACGAAGAACATCACCTCCATAAAATGACACAAGATGCCTTCATCTCTATTGAAACTTGGTTAAATGAAGCACAATTATTACTTAATCCTAATGAAACTAAGTTACTATTGTTATCACCTAAACCACATTCTCACGATTTCAAAATATACTTACAAAACAATACAGAAATTGAAATCTTAACACAGGCAAAGCTATTGGGCATTACTATAGATGATAAACTTACCTTCAAACAACATATACTTAGTACAATTACAACTCACTTCAAACTTGGTAAACTCTACAGACAAGAGTTCATGGAAAACCCCACCAAAAAAAAAAAAAAAAACCCACTAGACAATACCTTCCTGTTCCCCTTCCCTCCCTCATGTATGGTGCTCCCATACTTACCAACCTCCATATGTCCCTAAAGAACACGCTTCAATCATGTTATCACAAAATAGCCAAATTTGCTACTGGCGCACTTTACTGTACGTACCACTGTCATGCCCTCAAAAAATTAAACTAGCTAAAATTCCCCCATTACTTTAATTTTGTACAGCTGTCTCTTGCTCACAAATTCATTTATTAACCAGACAGCTGCCCTTCCTTAAAACATATATTACAGTCCTACACCCCATCCCGAAATCTGCATTCCACAAATAATCAACTTTTAAATGTATATAAACTCAACAAAAGAGCTGGACATAGTCTCTACTCCTATGCCATAGCAAGGCTCTGGAATGCCTTACCCCCAAATATCTGTTTCTTAGATTTTTTTAAGATTTATAAACTTACACTGAAAAATCATTTTCTCAACACTCATGTTTGCCCTTGCTCCTTAACTAAAGACTATCACATTTAATCTATCCCCCATGTCTTTCTATTTCCGATGACATCACAAGACTCGAATGCCCTACCACCGAACATCAGTGTCTTAGATTCTTTAAGACTTATAAAACTTTCACCAATATACTTTTTCTCAACACTCTTGTATGCCATTGTTCTGTAATTAAAGACTACCATATTTCATGCATCTCCCTTGTCCTTCTCTCACCTCCCCCCTTGCTGTCTTCACTTTATCCCTCTTCATAGCTCTTCTGTTCCTGCACCCTGGATATCTGATTCCATTTGTTTTTCTCTAACTCCTCCTTTCTAAACTCATCTATACCGGTTTCGTATTGATAAATTTCTCAGTATAATATTCTCTTATACCTCTTACAATATCTATCATATTAACCTATCACATCGATCTATAATATTCTCTTACACCTCACAAGTCTATTCCACATTTATCTCCTTTTCATCACCTCATCTCTTTAATAATCCATAACTTCTACTATAATTCTCTACCCAATCTTCCTTTCTCTATTTTTTCCACCATTACTTAACTTCTACCCTTATACATACAATGCATAGCTTCTATATTTTTGCTTTCTAACTTATTATGCACTGTCAGTGAAGTACAACTCTAAACTTGACTTTGAACTATTTACAATTTGCTGCAAATCGTATCTATCCACATTACAAATTGTATCAAGTCTAGAAATATGATTACTTATGTATAACTGTATATAACTGAAATATCTTATGCTATGTATATGTTTTTGGAGCTTTTCTCCAAGGGCCTCCACTGAAAATGGGTTCCTGACTCATTCAGATTTTCCTGGTCAATCAATAAATAAAATAATTGGCCTTACTCATCTCATGCTCAATAACCATATATTACTCCAAATGAGAGTAACTGAGATCATACCATTGATAATTTGAGGGGACCCATGCATGGGATAAAGCATTTAGGAGCTGCATCTGTCCATTAGTAGTACAGCAGGCAGTCCTGGGGTAAATTTTCTGTTTCCCAACCATAGAACCAACTTGCGCTTGAGCATGGACAGAGATGATCTTATTTTATGTGGATAGGGAGGTCTGCTCCACAGCAGCTGTAGCGTCTGCGAAATATACCTGTCCCTCCAAACCATTCTATTAATGTTGCAGAAGACATTTAGATTGCTAGACAGAGTATTTCTGATGCCATTAGACTTGCTGATGTGCAGTAAATTCATCAGTAATGGGTTGGAGAAAGCGTTGTATGAGACACCGTTCACCTCTTAGCAGTCTGGAGGATACAGACTATAGTGACAGGGCTTTGAGTCAGTTCCATGTAAGACATGTTGTTTAGCCTTGCATTCTTTTAGTAAGATATTTCTGTGGGCGTCCCAGTTGTTGCACATGTCTGGACATATACATGAAGGGGGTATTATATTTAATGACTGGTGTAATGAGGGCTGAGTAGTGTAATGAGGGCTGAGTAGAAGGGAATAATGACATCCTTAGATCTAGACACAATCCTTTTGTTTTTAAGTTGTGCAATACAGAAGGACTTTCTTATAACAATATACGCATCTTGGTCAAAAGTTAGGTCAGTGTCCATGCAAGTTCCCAAATCCGAAACAAATGAGTCAACTCTTAGGGGCGTACTGTCAATGTGGTTTGTTCCTTGGTGTAGATGACTTCCCAAAGGATAAAATAATGTATTTTTGGCATTTAATTTCAAGCCTTGATTTTGACACCAGTTATCTGAGACGCATCTTCATGTCTAAATGGCAGATGAGAAAGGTCATAACTTGAGAAGGAGACAGATTCTATTTCCTCAAATTTACTGAGATGCCTAGGGAAGCATAAAGATAAAGCTGGTAAGCCCTTGCTTTACAAAGAGACTCCATGGAAGAGGCAGCCTGGATATTGTTGTCCACAGAAGGGCAAATTTTGTCTTTCTGAAGATGTAGATGAACTAATACTATTGCCATGTATATGGTGAACACCATGGGGGTGAGGTGAGACCAAAAGGTTGGGCTCTGAATTGGTAATAACTGGCTTCTAATCAGAACCGCAGAAACCTCCCTAACTACTACTCTGTTTTTTACATGAAGATAAGCATCCTGGGCCTGTGTCCACTGAAATGGCCTTCTCTGCCTCAGCTACCTCTATCAGAAGAGAAGTCATATTAATGCCTACACTTAAGAAACTAAAGTGATCAAGGGCCCTTTCTTGACTTTTGTTACATGTGTGTTGAGGGGTCTCTAACAACAGAAAGGCTCTTGCCATCTTGCTCGCTCTTCTGCATGGTTTCCTTCACTGTGGAATTGAACAGGGTGGATTTCCCAAAGGGGGTGTTTGTGAAAAACAGTTCAAAGATGTCCATAAAAATCATGCAAACACAGCCATGATTGGTGTCTCATAGCAATGCCAGTTATAGCTTTCTCGCTGCTCCATTCGTTGCTTTATGCAACAGGATTATGGAGAGTTTTCTAATATTAGACCCTGTTGAGAGAGCGACATGAAGTTGCTTATGTGATTCTGGAGTAATGGGTTTTTTTATATTGAATACCATTTGCTGAGCAAGATCCTACTGGAATCTTGTCATACAAGCAGCTTAGTTCAAAGCCTGAATGGCAAAAGAGATGAAAGCATACACCCACTTCTCTAGTCCATCTATCACACAGGACTCCTTGTTGGGTAGATGGATTGATGAGTCTTTGGATAATTTTTTCTTGCTGGCTGACGGAATTACAATGGAGAATACAAGAGGACTCTCCGCCCAATAGACGGCATCTTTAAGGGAACGTAAAATTTTGTCAGGCTTCCTTGGGGTTGACTCACTGGTATCAGACTCCTCCCAAGTATTAATTAATGCTAATTATACCAGCTTGTCAGTGGGAGGGACCACCTAGGATGTAAGAGTCATTGTTCAGTATGCCATAAACACTACCGCCTTGTCTTGAGAGGGAGGTTCAGTTGGCCAAGTCCTCCCCCTCTGTCATATGAGCTCTAGGATCTCTCCGAAGAAAGTGTCCTCAGGAGAGGATGGGGGAAACTTCTCAATCTCAATCAGTATCTGAAATGATGGACTAAGGTTGGTGAGTCTAAATGCTTCTTATTGCAAGTCCACTTCTTCAGTGGCTCAGGGGATAAGGCTCCTGAGTCCTCTGAGGACTGTCTGTGTGTGTGTGTGTGTGTGTGGGGGGGGGGGCAGGATGTTTGGGGTCAATAGAAAAAAAACTGCAAAGATGACACCTTTGCAAAAGTTAACTTGAAACAGCGAGGGAAACTGTACCTGTGACTCTAACCCTCCCCCCCCAACTGGAAAGGTGCTCCAACCTCTAGAGGATCTGAATATGCCGCATCCATGGTAAGATCCACGTACAACTGTGTGAAAAGGAGCCTATGTCTCAAAGACCACAGTCTCTGACTGAAGCAAAGCAGCATCCTCCCAATTAATCAGATCAAAGACTCAGGTTCATAGGTAGGTACTAGGCTATCAGCCCAAGGGCCTATGTAAGCCTAGCCAACAAGGTTCCCTGGCTTACGCCACCCAAGAAAGTTATTTTCCTGTGCCACTGTCAAGCAGAGACACAGAAGTGATCCCCGGGGTGTATATCCTATTTCCCATCCACTCATCAAGATTTTTCTTGAAGAGTGCTAATGAAGAACTTTGCTTGACATAGATGGGTAGCCCGTTCCAGAGTATGGGAAGTCTCTGGGACAGGAATCTATCCCTCCAGCATGTCCTGTTTATTGTGGTGAAAAGATTTAGGTCCCTAGAGCATGTAGCTCAGAGGGATTGGGATTTCTTTAGGTGTAGCATGTCCAACAGCTCTGGGTTTGACATAGCTTTATATGTTAGGCAGAGATCACCTCGGAGTAGGCGATATGCTATGGAGTAAAGTTGGAGTTGTTTGAGGCGGTCAGTGTAGGGCATTTGTTTGAGGCTAGTAATCCTCTTTGTGAGGTACTTCTGTGGCCTTTCCAGCTGCTGCAGATGTCTTGTGAGGTACATTCCGAAAGGGGCGTTGTACTCTATAAATGGGTCTAATGAGTGTCGAGTAGAGGGGAACAATGACTTCTTTTTTCCTGGATGAGAATCCTTTCATGATGAGGTGTGCCACATAGAAGGACTTCCTGGCTACTGTGGCGATGTGACTATAAAAGGAGAGACTACAGTCCACCTGGGTCCCAACGTCTCATCACACATTCGGTGTTAAGTAGATTGCTGCCTATGTGGTAGTTCATGGGTACAGAGTTTTTACCAAAGGGGATAACACTGCACTTTTTGGCAATGAGCTCAAGGCCATGGCTCTGACACCAAGCATCTGTTATAGCGAGGCCGTTCTGCAGGATGTCCACATCATTTGGGGACTTGACTATGGCTGCGAGTTTGCAGTCATCTGCGAGCTTCGTTAGTCAGAGGCCTTCTGTGTTAGCCTGTACTTCAGAGAAGTAGATACCAAACAGGAGAGGTCCCTGGACGGAACCCTGTGGTACTCCCCTTGTCACTACTTTGAGGTCAGATTTGGAGTCTGCAACTTTTACAGTGTGGGTTCTGTCAGTAAGCCAGTTGGAAACCCATTTTGTGACGTAGGGATTTATACCTAGTTTAGTGAGTTTTGCTATAATTCCAGAATGGGGGATGGTGTTGAAAGCCTTGGCGAGGTCAAGATAGGCTGCGTGAACCACCTTACCCTCTCAACTACGGCTTTGGTGACTGTCTCACAGAAGTCGATCAGGTTCAGGAGGCATGATCTGTCTTTCACAAACCCGAACTGGGTGGGATCCAGAGTTTGGAGGTTACCAATGTCTTTGTTTATGAGTTCCATGATGATACGTTCCATGGCCTTGCAGACCAGGCTCGTCAGGCTAATAGGGCGATAGTTCCTGGGATCAGTGGTGGCTCCCCTTTGTGGAGTGGGATAACTGTTGCTGTGCACCATTCAGTGGGCACAAAGCCTGATACGAGGCTATTATTGAACATGGTGCTTAAGTGGGGAGCCAGTTCGTTCTGAAGTTCATGTAAAACGCAGCCTGGGATGTTGTCCGGTCTCATGGATGCTGTGCTTTTGGCTTTGGAGAGTGCAGCTTTTACCTGTGTAGTTGTGATTACAGGGACTCTGCATTCTTCCTTTATAGATATGGGCCCCTTAAGGGGTGGGGGGTAAAGTTAGCAGTGAACCTATCTGCCAGGATGTTGGCAATATCAGTTGGTTCTGTATATTTAGTGCCATTGTGCTGTAACTCGGAGCAGATCTGAGTGCTGCCATTGAGATTCTTGACATAGCTATAGAACGTTTTATGGTTATCTTTAGAGTCAGTGGCAATTTTGTTTTCGTAACTAGCTTTGGAGGATTTTACGAGGGATCTCAGCTTCTTACTGAGGCTGACCAGGGAGTTTGCAACAGTTTCTTTCTTCTGTTGTACAGTTTGTTTATAGTAAGGGACCACCAGATTGACTTCCTTTTTTTGGAGGATAGTATCTTGGTTCTGTTAGGGATTGCACGATCCATGCACTCGTGTAAGTGCTTATAAAGTGCATTTGTGTAGGATTCAGCAGTCATACCTCTATTGTCCATCAGCATGGGTGTCATGAAGTCTGCCACTTCTGTCTTAAGAAGCGTGAAGCTGGCTTTGGATACATTTTTTAATGTGATTTCCCTAATGGGCGGTGGGGGAGGGATGCGGGTGTCTAGGGTGATTAGCTTGTGGTCGGATCTGACCAATGAGGAAGTGACCTCGGGTGTGGAGCACCGGTTGCCCATGTTGGTAATAACCAGGTCTAGGATATTGCTGCCCCTGGTGGGAGTATGGATAAGTTGATCCAACGCATTGGAATTTATGAATTCCAGAAAACGTTTAGCACAAGAGTTGGTACATGAGTAGTTTTCCCAGTTAATGGTGAGGTAGTTCAAATCACCCATTATTAGGGTGTTAGGTTGTACCCTAATATTTTCCAGTGTATCAAGAAATGAGGAGTGGGAATCCTGGAGCATGCTGGGGGATCTGTAGCAAGCTATAATTTGGAATGCGGTCTTGCCCAGAGTTAGTTGCACTTGGATAATCTCGGCTGCATTATGCTGAGCAACTAGCCCGGAGGTGTGGATATCCTTCATGAATATGGACACCTCCGCCTTTAGTGTTTCAGTCCAGGTTTAGTGGCTGAAAGGTGTGGTATGAATTATAGCCTGGTAATGCAGGGGTACTCTCTGGAGCCTTGAACCAGGCCTCTGTCACTGCACATATGTCTATGTTCTCCATTTTAAGGAGTGCCTCGAGTTGAGTGCATTTTGAGGTTTAGATTTCTAGCACTGAGTAGCAATACCCTCAGATTCTTCTTGCTTGTACCCATTACGATGGTGAATTTGTTATTTGAACCTTGCCTAAAAAAGGCACTATAAGGGTGGCTAGAGCCTAAGCCAGTATCTGGAATCCCAGGGGAGAGAGGTGCAGGCCATCTCTGGCAAAGCATTGTGGTTTGTCGATCATGTCATCTCAGGCAGACAGATACTGGATCCCCTTAGAATGACACCAGAAGCTTAGCCAATTGTTGCAATCAATCATTTTGTCCTTGTACTGTGGTATCATTCTGGGTGATGGCAGGATGCTACTCAGGACTAGGGTCATACCTGCCTGGGCTACAAGATCAGACAGCTCCTCCATGTCCCTTTTCATGTAGTCCAGGGAGGTACATTTCAGGTCATTCACACCAACATGGACAATAACAGAGTCATATTTGTACTTGTTGTGGAGTGACCTGAGTGTATGCGTTATGTGGCGGATCCTGGCACCAGACAGGCAGCTGACAGTAACTTTCTTCTTGTTTGGCCTGGTGAGTGGAACATCAGTGTGCCCGACTATCAAGTCACCTATAACTACAGTGTTGGGTACGTTGTTATGCCTTATGGGATGTGGTTGAGTGGCACACTGAGTTTGTGGGCTATGTGTCATTTGGGTTGTGCTGGGGGGTGGAGGTTGCTTGTGTTTCTGTTTTGGAAGTCCCTGTTGCTTGGGCAGGTTTTTACTGAGAGCCTCCGCAAATGTAGGTGTGTGTTTTGTGTTTCTATGTGTGTGTTTTGGTGGTGTAGGTTTTGAGGGACTATGTGCCGAGTGTGGTGTGGTACAAGTGTTTACCTTCTCCTCTTGACTGTCTAGTCCAGTCTTAGGCGAAGAGAGCTTTGCTTCCAGTTTGGCTATGTAAGTGAATCTCTCACAGGTTGTAGTGTTGGGTGGTAGGAGGAGAGGGTTGTCTGTATACATGAGGCAACTGCTGCATTGCCCCAAGATGCTTTATTGGATGTGGTTGAGTGGCACACTGAGTCTGTGGGCTATGTGTCATTTGGGTTGTGTTTGGGGATGAAAGTTGCTTGCGTTTCTGCTTTGGAGGTCTCTGTTGCTTAGATTATTATTGAGAGCCTCCGCGAATGTTTTTGTGTTACTATGGGTGGATTTTGGTAGTGTAGATTTAGTGAGACTATGTGATGAGTGTGGTGTGGTGCAAATGTTTACCTTCTCCTCATGACTGTCAAGTTCAGTCTTGGTTGGAGAGAGCTTTACCTCCAGTTTGGCTAGATAAGTGCATCTCTCACAGGTTGTAGTGTTGGCTGGTAGGAGGAGAGGGTTGACTGTGTATATGAGGCAATTTCTACATTGCCTCAAGATGCCCAGATTCATCAGACAGACAGGAGAGAACACTAGGAGCTGACCCTTGGACATGCCTAAATAAAAAACAATTTTCCTCTAGATAAGTGAGGAAAGTGAGTACAAGAGCTGTTTTTCTCTAAGCAAGTGAGAAAAGTAAGTACAAAAACTGTTTTCCTCTAGGTAATGAGAAGGTTGAGTGCTATAGTAATTAGTAGCTTATTTAGTGCTTACAAGTTCTGAACAAGTGCTGAGCACAAATAAGCAAATTTAAGTGCTAAAACTAAGAACCTGTATCTGCAGTAGACAAGTTACAGGACAGGAAAAAGTGCAAATGCAGAATTTCAAATCAGAAAATTGAGAGAGATGGAAGAGACTGCCCAAACGGCCAATAACTACAATTTCTGGGCCAGAACCACTCATGTGGTAGACAGGTTACCTAGTGCTTACCACTCTCACTGACAAGCTAGGCTTCCCTCCAACACAGAAAGGCTTGGGGGGCTCAGAAGCTTACATACAGTCATGGATACAGCAATCTGTATCTGGAACACTAGTTACAGGAAAGGTAGGAAACAGGCTTACAGTTTTTTTTTTTTTTTTTTTTTTTTTTACAGAAAAATAGTAAAAACAATACACATGCAATGCAGGCTAGCACACTTGAGTATGTAGCAATATTAGATCAAACACAGTTTAAAAAATGCAATTAAATTAATTAAACAAAGCAAGTGCAGAAAGTTTATTAGGTAGAATGTGGTAAAGAGATGGGACTGGGGGAGTGTCCCAGATTAAATCTACAGTGGGGCGGGCAACTGCAAAAGCCACCAAATTTAAACTACAAGCCAAAAATAGGGAGGGTGGCTGGGACAAAACAGTTCCAACAGATATCTAAGCAACAACTATGCTACTCAATGCTAGAAGTCTAAATCTCAAAATGCACTCACTTGAGGCACTACTTAAAATGGAGAACATCGATATCTATGCAGTGACCAAGACCCGGTTCAAGACTCCAGAGAGCACCCCTGCACTACCAGGCTACAACTCATACCACACTTTTCAGCCATGTATAAAAAAAAAAAAAAAAAAAAAAGAATTTTTGCCTGAATTTCCTTATGTTCTGACTGTGCTTCTCAAACATTTTGGAAATATACAGTATATTTTAGAGCATTTATTATAATTGTAATTGCCTTAATATTGCTACAACTCAAGTGCTCTAGGTTGCACTGCATCTGAAGTGTTTGTGCATTTTAGCTGCTTTTCTGTATGTATAGACTTCTCTGTATATGTACACTAGCTACTTATTCTGCTGTATTACTGCCACTTAAATCGTTTTTCAGTTGTGCACTTGCCTTGCTTCATTTAAAAAGTTTTAAATTGCTAATTTTGTAGAGTTTTAATTGCATTTACTGTTTAGGACTACACACTCAAGTGTGTTAGACTTTTCTCTGTTTATTTACTGTATTATTGCATTGTTTAGCCTGTTTCAACAACAAAAAAATATATATATACTATCTTGTTTGCTCCTTTCCCACCTTTTATAGCCAGTCCATATCCCAGGACTTTATTTTCTGTGCTCAGAGCTATCCAGACCTTGCTGTGGCAGAGGGAAGTCCTAATGCCTACCAGTGGGACTGGTGAGCATTGTACTGCCTTATCTAACGCTAGAGGAGTGGTTTCCAGATCTAAAATTGTAATTTTATTAGCCTTTTTGGGCTGATTTCTATCCCTTTCAACTTTCTGGTTTAAAATCGCGTGTGTTTGCACATTTTTCACATCGTGCAGCACTAGGAGGCTACAGTTAAACTATTCCAGGTGCCAGAAAGTCTGCTCTTCAAATTTTCCCTTAAAACTAGCTGGTTTCTCAGTAGTAGCACTAAAATCTGAACCCCTGTGAATAGCACTTGCTCTAGAACCTCCTGGAAAGCACTAGGAAGCCTGAAACTGATACAAGCACTCAGCTCTCCTCGTCAATAAGGAGAAATTAATCATAGGCACTAAACAGCCTACAATTGCAAAGTACCTTGCAAAGGTAAGGGAAAAAAGCTCTTAAACCAAAAAGCACCTAAACAGGCATGTCCAAGGGTCAGCTTCCGGTGATTTCTCCTGTCCACCTGGTGAATCTGGGCATACTGGGGCAATGCGGCAACTGCCTCATGTACACAAACAATCCTCTCCTCCTACCACCCAACACTGCAAACTGCGAGAGATGCACTTGCATAGCCAAACTGGAAGCAAAGCTCTCTCCGGTCAAGACTGTGCTAGACAGTCAAGAGGAGAAGGCTAACACCTGCATTACACCTCTAGCAACCCATAGCCCTTCAAAGCCCACACCATCAACTCCCACACATAGCAACACTAAACCACATATGCGGAGGCCCTTAACATTAACCTGCCCAAGCAACAAGGACCTCCGGTCAAACGCAAACAAACACCAGTCACAACCAAAGTGACACATAGCTCACAACACCAGTGTGCCACCCAACAACAGCCCCTAAGGCAAGACAATGTACCCAACACTTTAGTCATAGGTGACTCTATAGTCAGGCACACTGATGTCCCACTCACCAGGCTGAACAAGGAGAAAATTACAGTCAGCTGCCTGTCGGGTGCCAGGATCCGCAACATAACGCATGCACTCAAGTCACTCCACAACAAGTACAAATACGACTGTCATTGTCCATACTGGAGTAAATGACTTGAGACATACCTCCCTGGACTACATGAAGAGAGACATGGAAGAGCTCTTGGATCATGTGACCCAGGCAGGTATGACCCTAGCCCTGAGTAGCATCCTGCCATCGCCCAGAATGATACCACAGTATAAGGACAAAATGATTGACTTCAACAACTGGCTAAGTTTCTGGTGTCATTCAAAGGGGATCCTGTATTTGTCTGCCTGGGAAGACATGATCGACAAACCACGATGCTTTGCCAGAGATGGTCTGCACCTGTCACCCCTGGGATTCAGGTTACTGGCTAAAGCTCTTGCCACCCCTATAATGCCTTTTTTAGGCAAGGTTCAAAGGATAAAACCACCACCGTAACAGATATAAGCATGCAAAATCTGAAGGTAATGCTACTCAATGCTAGAAGACTAAACCTCAAAATGCGCTCTCTCGAGGCACTGCTAAAAATGGAGAACATCGATATCTGTGCAGTGACTGAGACCTGGTTCAAGGCTCCAGAGAGAACCCCTGCAATAGCAGGCTACAATTCTTACCACACTTTTCGGCCACAAAACCAAGACCAAAACACTAAAGGTGGAGGAGTGTCCATATTCACCAAGGATATTCACACCTCCAGGCTAGTTGCCCAACACAATGCATCTGAAATTCTCCAGGTGCAACTAACACTAGGTAAGATTGCAATCCAAATTGTAGCTTGCTACAGATCCCCCACCATACCCCAAGATTCTCACTACACCTTCCTAAACATACTGGAAAATATTAAGATACAACCAAACACCCTAATACTAGGTGATTTCAACTACCCTGCCATTAATTGGGAAAACTACTCGGGTACCAATTCCTTTTCCCAACGGTTCTTGGAATTCATAAATTCCAACGCCCTAGATCAACTAATCCATTGTCCCACCAGGGGCTCCAATATCCTAGACCTGGTCATTACCAACATGGGAGATAGATGCTACACACCAGTGGTCACCCCCTCATTGGTAGGTCTGACTATAAGCAAATCACCCTTGACATCCACATCCCAACCCCACCCCCAGTAAGAAAACCTCCTTAAAAAACTTCTCCAAAACCAACTTCATGCTACTGAAGTCAGAAGTGACAAACTTCACAACACCCACGCAGATGGGATCTGGAAGTTCGACTGCAGAATCCTACACTAAGGCACTGTACGAGCACATCCACTCGTGCATGAATCGTGCCATCCCAAATAGAACCAAGATGCTCTTCTCCAAAAAAAGGAAGCCAATCTGGTGGTCCCCTGTTATAAACAAACTATACAACAGAAGGAAGAAACTGTTGTACAAAAGAGAAAAATCCCAGGATACAAAAAACTCCCTCACCAGCCTCAGTAAGAAGCTGAGATCCCTCATAAAATCCACAAAAGCTCGTTACGAAAATAAAATTGCTAAACATTCCAAAGACAACCACAAGGCATTCTATAGTTATGTCAAGAATCTAAATGGCAATGCTCAGATCTGCTCTGAGCTACAACAGAATGGCATTAAATATATTGATCCCAAGGATATTGCAGATATCCTGGCAGAACGATTTAGTGCCAACTTCACTCCCCTCTCACCCCCTAAAGGGCCCATCTCAATACCAAAAGATAGCCAAATTCCGATAATCACAGCCACACAGGTAGAAACAGCACTCTCCAAAGCTAAGAATACAGCATCCATGGGATCAGATGACATCCCAGGCTGTATACTACATGAACTACAAAATGAACTGGCACCCCACCTAAGTGTCATGTTTAATCATAGCCTCACTTCAGGCTTCATGCCCATTGAGTGGCGCACAGCTACAGTTATCCCGTTCCACAAGGGAGGATCCGCCTTGGATCCCAGGAACTACCGTCCCATCAGTCTGACAAGCCTGATCTGCAAGGGCATGGAACTTATAAACAAAGACATTGGCATCCTCCATACACTGGATCCCACCCAGTTTGGGTTTGTGAAGGGCCGATCTTGTCTCCTGAATCTGATTGACTTCTTCAAATCCAGAGCTGTGGACAAGGGTAAGGCGGTCCACACAGCCTATCTGGACCTCGCCAAAGCCTTCGACACCATCCCCCACTCTGGAATCATAGATAAACTTACTAAGCTGGGCATAAATCTCTACGTCACTCGATGGGTTGCCAACTGGCTTACTGACAGAACCCACACTGTAAGAGTAGCCGACTCCAAATCCAGCTCCAGACAAGTGACAAGTAGAGTACCTCAGGGTTCAGTCCTGGGACCACTCTTGATTGGCATCTACTTCGCTGAAGTACAGGCCAACACTAAGGGACTCTGGCTAACAAAGTCTGCAGATGACTGCAAACTGGGAGCCATTATTGAATCCCCAAATGATGTGGATATTCTACAAAAGGGCCTTACAGAAACAGATGCCTGTCAGAGCCATGGGCTCAAGCTTAATGCCAAGAAATGTATAGTTATCCCCTTTGGAAAAAAACATGTACCCATGAACTACCACATAGGTGGCATAACACTAAACATCGAAACTGTGATGAAAGACTTGGGGACACAAGTGGACAGTGGTCTCACTTTTGATAACCACATTGCCACAACAGTCATGAAATCCTTCTAAGTGGCACACCTCATCACTAAGGGCTTTTCATCCAGAAAAAAGGAGGTCATTGACCCACTGTACCCATCCCTCATTAGACCCATTATAGAGTATAATGCCCTATTTGGTATATACCTCACAAGACATCTGCAACAGCTGGAAGCGCCATAGAAATACCTCACTAAAAGAATCACAGGCCTAAAGCAGATGCCATATGCTGACCGTCTAAACAAAACCTCCAGCTATACTCTGTGGCATATCGTCTACTCAAGAGGCAATCTCTGCTTAACATACAAGGCCATGTCAAACCCTGAGCTGTTGGACATGCTCCACTTAAAGAAATCAGAATCCCTCAGAGCCACACGCTCCAGGGATCTAAACCTTATCACAATGAACAAAACATGCTGGAGGAATAGGTTCCTGACCCAGAGACTCCCCATACTCTGGAATAGACTGCCCATACATGTCAAGCAGAGCGCCTCATTGGCCCTCTTCAAAAGGAACCTTGATGATTGGATGGGAGATAGGAAATTCACCCCAGGGATCATGTCAGTCGCCCTGCTAGACAGGGGCCCAGAGAAGTAAATATTGTGGGAAAAAATTTCCATGGAATTCTTATGGCTAGGCTTGCATAGGCCTTAGGGCCGATAGCCTAGTACCAACCTATGAACCAAAACACCAAAGGTTGAGGTGTGTCCATATTCATTAAGGATATCCACACCTCCAGGCTAGTTGCTCAGCATAATGCATCCGAGGTTATCCAAGTGTAACTAACTCTGGGCAAAACTGCAATCCAAATTGTAGCTTGCTACAGATCCCCTACCATACCCCAGGATTCCCACTCCTCTTTTCTTGATGTACTGGAAAAAAAATCAGGGTTCAACAAAACACCCTAATGGGCGGCCACGGTGGTGCAGTGGTTAGCATTGCCGCCTCACAGCAAGAGGTTCTCCGGTTCGATCCCCGGCTGGGGTGCCTTCTGTGCGGAGTCTGCATGTCCTCCCTGTGGTCACGTGGGTTTCCTCCGGGTGCTCCGGTTTCCTCCCACATCCCAAAAGACATGCTGCAGGTGGATTGGACACTCTAAAATTGGCCCTAGGTGTGCATGTGAGTGTGCCTTCTGTGGAAGGTTGGGCGCCGGGCTGGCAACTCGACACCGTAAAACTCCACTGACATTCAATGTGCGGACAAGGTGATCCGCTGTGGCGACCCCTGACCGGGAAAAAGCCGAAAGAAGAAGAAGAACAAAACACCCTAATAATGGGCGACTTCAACTACCCCACCATTAACTGGGAAAACTACTCATGTACCAACTCCTTAGCCCGTTTTCTGGAATTCATAAACTCCAATGCCCTGGATCAACTTATCCACACTCCCACCAGGGGAAACAATATCCTAGACCTAGTCATTACCAACATGAGTGACCGGTATTCCACACCTGAAGTCAACTCCTCGTTGGTCCAATCTGACCATAAGCTAATCACCCTTGAAATCCACATCCTGCCCCCACCCCGCATTAAGGAAACCATGGTAAAACATTTCTCCAAAGCCAACTTCATGCTTCTTAATACAGAAGTGGTGAACTTCATGACTCCCATGCAGATGGACAATACAGTTACAACTTCTGAATCCTACACAAATGCACTCTATAAGCACTTACACGAGTGCATGGATCGTGCTATCCTTAACAGAACCAAGAAGCTATCCTCCAAAAAAAAGAAAGCCAATCTGGTGGTCCCCTGCCATAAACAAACTGTACAACAGAAGGAAGAAATAGTTGCAAAAGAGATTAAAATCCCATAAATGGAGGAACTCCCTGGTCAGCCTCAGTAAGAAGCTGAGATCCCTTGTAAGATCCTCCAAAGCTAGCTATGAAAACAAAATTGCCACCAATTCTAAGGACAACCACAAAGCATTCTATAGCTATGTCAAGAATCTCGATGGCAACACCCAGATCTGCTCTGAGTTACAGTACAACAGCATGAAAATTACAGAACCAACTGATATTGCCAACATCCTGGCAGATACGTTCAGTGCTAATTTTACGCTCCTCTCACCCCCTAAAGGGGCCATATCTATACAGGAAGAATGCAGAGTCCCTGTAATCACAACTACACAGGTAAAAGCTGCACTCTCTAAAGCCAAAAGCACAGCATCCATGGGACCTGACAACATCCCAGGCTGCACTTTACATGAACTTCAGAATGAACTGGCTCCCCACTTAAGCACCATGTTAAATAATAGCCTCGCATCAGGCTTTGTGCCCACTGAATGGTGCACAGCAACAGTTATCCCATTCCACAAAGGGGGAGCCACCACTGATCCCGGGAACTATCGACCTATTAGCCCGACAAGCCTGGTCTGCAAGGCCATGGAACGTATCATCATGGAACTCATAAACAAAGACATTGGTAAGCTCCAAACTCTGGATCCCACCCAGTTCGTGTTTGTGAAAGGCAGATCATGCCTCCTGAACCTGATCGACTTTTTTGAGGCAGTCACCAAAGCCGTAGAGGAGGGTAAGGTGGTTCACACAGCCAATTTTGACCTCGCCAAGGCTTTCGACACCAACCCCCAATCTGGAATTATAGCTAAACTCACTAAACTATGTATAAATCCCTACATCACAAGATGGGTTGCCAACTGGCTCACTGACAGAACCCACACTGTAAAAGTTGCAGACTCCAAATCTGACCTCAAAGCAGTGACAAGTGGAATACCACAGGGTTCCATCCTGGGACCTCTCCTGGTTGGTATCTACTTCTCTGAAGTGCAGGCTAACACAGAAGGCCTCTGGCTAACAAAGTTCGCAGATGACTGCAAACTAGGAGCCACAGTCAAGTCCCCAAATGATGTGGACATCCTACAGAAGGGCCTCGCTGAGAAAGATGCCTGGTGTCAGAGCCATGGCCTCAAGCTCAATGCCAAAAGTTGCAGTGTCATCCCCTTTGGTAAAAACTCTGTACCCATGAACTACCACAGAGGCAGCAATCTACTTAACACCAAATGTGTGATAAGAGACCTTGGGACCCAGGTGGACAGTAGTCTCTCCTTTGATAGTCACATCGCCACAGTAGTCAGGAAGTCTTTCTACGTGGCAGACCTCATCATAAAAGGGTTCTCATCCAGGAAAAAAGAGGTCACTATTCCCCTCTACTCGATGCTCATTAGCCCCATTATCGAGTACAACGCCCCTTTTGGAATGTACCTCACAAGACATCTGCAGCAGCTGGAAAGGCCACAGAAGTACCTCACAAAGAGGATTACTGGCCTCAAACAAATGCCCGACACTGACCGCCCCAAAAAACTCCAGCTTTACTCCGTAGCATATCGCCTACTCCAAGGTGATCTCTGCCTAACATATAAAGCTATGTCAAACCCAGAGCTGTTGGACATGCTTTACCTAAAGAAATCCCAATCCCTCCTAGCTACACACTCTACGGACCTAAACCTTGTCACCACAATAAACAGGACATGCTGGAGGGATAGATTCCTGTCCCAGAGACTTCCCATACTCTGGAACAAGCTACCCATCTATGTCAAGCAAAGTTCTTCATTAGCACTCCAAGAAAAATCTTGATGAGTGGATGGGAAATGGGAAATACACCCCGGGGATCACTTCTGTGTCTCAGCTCGACAGTGGCACTGGAAAATAACTTTCTTGGGTGGCATAAGCCGGGGAACCTTGTTGGCTAGGCTTACTTACGTAGGCCCTTGGAACGATAGCCTAGTACCTACCTATGAAGCTGCAAACTCTAAAACCAAAAAAATATACTCAGCTCTGTATATTTGCAGATGGATTGGAAAGCAGTCTCTCAAAACAGGGAAACAACAGTTTCAACAGAGATCTAAGCAACAATTAAACTCTAAACCAAAAAATATACTCAGCTCTGTATATTTGCAGATAGATTGGAAAGCAGCCTCTCAGAACACAGGTTCCAGCAATTAAATGCAGGCCGTTACTAACAGGTCTAATTTTCTGCAAGTGATCCTTGAGTTAGGTAACACACAAGCTGTAAAAAACAGTTATATCAATTGAAGACACGGCAGAAAATAGGGGGGGTGGGGAAAACAGTTTCAACAGAGATCTAAGCAACAACTAACAGTACAAACTCTAAAACCAAAAAAATATATATACTCAGCTCTCTATATTTGCAGATAGATTGGAAAGCAGTCTCTCAAAGCACAAGTTTCAGCAATTAAATGCAGGCTGTTAGGCCTGACAAGGCCAGTGTCTGGTGAGTCAGACCCAAAATCCCTGGAGCCAGCAACACCATGGATCAATGGTTCCCTGGCCACAGCATCTAGGTGACAGTATGGATAACAGAGAACTATAACAGAAGGGCATACTGGTGAGGGTGCCTGGATCGAGGTGAAATACACAGATCCAACTGGCTTTGGAGCCTATGGAGTTGCAATGAAACCAGTGTTGATCTAGATCACAAGAAGGTTCTGCAACAGACAAAGTTAACTTCTTAAGAGATTTTATAAGACCAGAAAGACCATGTAGACAGGGCAGAACAACAACTTAAGATTGGCCTCTGTTTTCTTCATAGGTTTCTAGGTGTACACTAAGCTAACGACCAGCAGGCCCTTAAAGGCTTAGCTGTGCAACCCAAATATGACCCACAAATTTCGTTTATAAGGGTGATTTACTGACTGCCTTTGTCCATCAGAGATATAGCACCCAGAAAAGGAGTGAACTTCCAATTACTCATACATTGGTCCAACTTGTGCTTAAATAAGGATAGAGAGGAACTCTGCATCACATTGATGGGCAGCCCAGTCCAGAGAATGGAAATTCTCGGAGAAACATATCTGTCTCTCCAACATCTCCTATTTATGTTGCAAGCAAAATTTAGGTCTTTTAATCTAGTAGTGCTGATACCATTTCCTTTGTAGATGTGCAAAAGGTTAATCAAAACAGGCTCCAAGGATGCCTTGTATGCCATGCAAAGATCACCTCTCAAAAGTATGCATGATACAGAGTAAAGAAATGACACTTTGAGGCTATCAGCATAAGACATTGTGTTTACTTCCTCTATTCTTTTTGTAAGGAACATTTGTGGACGTTCCAGTTGCTGCATGTGTCTGGTCGAGCACATACCGAAGGGGGCACTACGCTCTATGATAGGCCTGATGAGGGCAGAGTACAGTGGTATGATGACCTCTCTGGACCTAGATGACATGCCCTTGCTTATATGTTGAAAACCATAGAAAGATTTTCTTACTACCTTGGACACATGCTGGCTAGGTTACTACCCACAGATCCCAGACTACTGAATCAACTTTCAAGGGTGTTTTATGATGATGTAGTTACCCAGGGTGGTAGTCTTCCCAAAAGGTACTACAAAGCATTTTTTGGTACTGAGTTTTAAGCCATGGCTTTGGTATCAAGAGTTTGTCTGTATTAGACCTTCCTGAAGGGTGCTCTAGTTTTGGGAGAATCCTGAACAGTTACAGATGCTCCAAACTCTGGACCACAGGAAAGGTGTAGGTAGGGATCTGAGTAACATGCACTTCAGTTCTCAAGAGTCTTGGAAGTAAATTTATCAGGTGGACTTTTCCACAACACTGAATCCTTAGGTTTCGAGGTTTTATTACTTGACTTTTTAGCTTAACCTTGTTCCAGATCCGGAGGGAAAGAAAACTTTACTAGAGGCTTATTCCTCTTATTTATAAGTGCCCTGGGACCACAGACAGTACAAATGAAGCACTCAGATGGGCAATCCCTAGACAGACAACATAAAGATCATCAGGGCTTGAGGGAGAATTTTGCATTTCGAACATTTTTTGAAACTGGTAGCCTTATCCATTTCACTCGGGGTTTAGGTAAACACCAAACAGCAAACTCTAGTCCTCTAAAGAGTTTGAGAATTAGAATCACTACTCAGCCTTATTAACCAATCCACCTTCTGATTGTATACTCCAGTAAAATTACGAGCAAAATTAGAAACTAGGTCAATTCTAAAGGGTAAACAAACAAACAGCACAGTTTGTCCACTACCCAAAACTATCTGCTAATCTTAACTATGTATCAAGACACAATAAGAACTGTGACACTAAAACGCTAATTAGAAATCTACACAGGAAAGGCAAGCCAAAATGACATGGTTAAAAACAGAAGGGTTAAGTGACAACTTCCGAAAAATGAAGGGGGAAAACTACAACATTATAACAAACACTTAGAAAGGCTAAAGACATAGACAAAACAAGGCCAAAGAGCTGAAATCCAACTAGCTATCTCAGGAATAACAACAAAGAGGCACAGAACTTGTATGCCAACACCAGGCTTCTGACTTCAAAAGATGGCAAATGAGATACAAATTAGTCAGGAAGGAGCACAGCATTATAGGACTGGAATATGTGGAAGGGCTTGAAGGAGGTTAGAGTATTAAATTGGTCAGATCGGCTCGGGGGGGGGGGTTAGGACCCATATGTCAGATCGGATAGACTGGATGAACAGGATCTAGCTTTTTAAAACAGGGTAGAAATAAAGTACAGTTGTGTACACTTACTATAAATGTAGATGTTCGAGTGTATTCACTGTTACAGTCATTACATTTGGGTAATCCTGCTGGCAGGGTGCCCTCAGTCGGCCTGAATTCTAAAGTCCTGGGTCCTGCGTCAGCTGCTGTCGCCCCTTCCCTGACGTCAGGTCGTCAGTGGTATAAAAGATGTGGCTGACGCCATTTTCTTTAGTTTTTCTTGCCCCAGATGTCAGGTGCCCCCTAAAAGGGTAGCCAATATATATATATATATATATATATATATATATATATATATATATATGTATAAATACACGCACCAATATAAACTTTACCTTCATCTACCAGCAAATACACCACATAGGTTGTATAAATCAGAGAAGGAAAAGTACAGCTGTGCACACTTACCATAAATGTAGATGTTCCAGTGTATTTACTGTTGCAGTCATTACACTTGGGTTATCCTGCTGGCAGGCTACCCTCAGTCGGCCTGAATTCCAAAGTCTACGTCCGGCGTCAGCTGCTGTCGCCTCTTCCCTGATGTCAGTGCGTGAGGGATATAAAAGATGCAGCCGACGCCATTTTCTTCAGTTTTTTTTGCCCAGATGTCAGGTGCCCCCAAAAGTGTAGGCTAAATGACACGGCTAAAAAAACGCACAATGACACTAAATATACAGAACCAACTGATATTGCCAACATCCTGGCAGATAGGTTCAGTGCTAACTTTACCACCCTCTCACCCCCTAAAGGGCCCATCTTTATACCGGAAGAATGCAAAGTTCCTGTAATCACGGCTGCACAGGTAAAAACTTCACTCTCCAAAACCAAGAACACAGAATCCATGGGACCTGACAACATCCCAGGCTGCCTTCTACATGAACTACAGAATGAACTGGCACTCCACCCAAGTACCATGTTTAATCATAGCCTCACCTCAGGCTTTGTGCCCATTGAATGGTGCACCGCAACAGTTATCCCACTCCACAAAGAGGGGGCCACAACAGACCCCGGGAACTACCGCCCCATTAGCCTGACGAGCCTCGTCTGCAAGGCCATGGAACGTATCATCATGGAACTCATAAACAAAGACATTGGAGATCTCCAAACCCTGGACCCCACACAGTTTGGGTTTGTAAAAGGCAGATCATGTCTCCTAAACCTGAGACTTCTTTGAAGTAGTCACCAAAGCCATAGATGAGGGTAAGGTGGTTCACACAGCCTATCTAGATCTCGCCAAGGCGTTCAACACCATCCCCCACTCTGGAATTATAGATAAACCTCACTAAACTAGGTATAAATCCCTATGTCACAAGATGGGTTGCCAACTGGCTTACTGAAAGAACCCACACTGTGAAAGTAGCAGACTCCAAATCAGACTTCAGACGTGACAAGTGGAGTACCACAGGGTTCAGTCCTGGGTCCTCTCCTGTTTGGTATCTACTTCTCTGAAGTACAGGCTAACACAGGTGGTCTTTGGCTAACTAAATTCGCAGATGACTGCAAACTAGGAGCCATAATTGAAACTCCTAACTAAGTGGACATCCTAGAAAAGGGCCTCACTGAGACAGATGCCTGGTGTCAAAGACATGGTCTCAAGCTCAATGCCAAAAAGTGCATTGTCATCCCCTTGGGTAAAAATTCTGTACCCATTAACTACCACATAGGCGGCAGTCTACTTAACACCAAAAGTGTGATAAGAGACCTTGGGACACAGGTGGACAGTAGTCTCTCCTTTGATAATCACATCGCCAAAGTGGTCAGGAAATCCTTCTACGTGGCACACCTCATCAGAAAAGGTTTCTCATCCAAAAAAAAGAGGTCATTGTTCCCCTCTACTCATCACTCATTAGACCCATTATAGAGTACAATGCCCCTTTTGTATTGTACCTCACAAGACATCTACAACAACTGGAAAGGCTGCAAAAATACCTCACAACGAGGATTACTGGCCTCAAACAGATGCCTTACGCAGACGGTCTCAAAAAACTCCAGCTTTACTCAGTCGCATATCGCCTACTCAGAGGCAATCTCTGCCTAACATACAAAGCTATGTCAAACCCAGAGCTGTTGGACATGCTCCACTTAAAGAAATGCCAATCCTTCCGAGCTACACGCTCTAGGGACCTAAACCTTGTCACCACAATAAACAGAACATGCTGGAGGGATAGATTCCTGTCCCAGAGACTTCCCATACTCTGGAACAGACTACCTATGTCAAACAGAGCTCCTCATTAGCACTCTTCAAGAAAAATTTTGATGACTGGATGGGTAATAGGAAATTCACCCCGGGGATCACTTCTGTGGTTCTGCTTGACAGGGGCACAGGAAAATAATTTTCTTGGGTGGCGAAAGCCAGGGTACATTTTTGGCTAGGCTTATATAGGCCCTAGGGCCAATAGCCTAGTACCTACCTATGAACCTAAAAATATGCCAATAAAACATGCATGCACCAAGAAATATAATACCTTCATCTACAAGCAAATACACCACATAGGTTGTATAGATTAGAAAAGTGTAAATAAGTTCCAGCAAAGAGATGGAGGATGGTGGGTGGGTAACCTGGACTGGAACAGTGAATACACTCAAACATCTACAGTTATGCTAAGTGTACACAACTGTACTACGTTCTTCGTGTCTCACTGTTGCAGTCATTATACTTGGGTTGAATCCCAAAGCTATGGTTGGGAGGCTGGGGCTAAATAGCATTAGGAGCGTCTATGAAGACCTGCAGAACTGCAGTGGCAAAGCCTGCCCTGGATTTAGAGTAGAGTGGTAAATGATAGTGTTTTGTAAAGGTGTGCACTGAACTCCAGGTAGCAGCCTCTAAAATGTCTTTAGTTGGTACTCCCCTTAGGAAGGCTGCTGAAGTGGCTGCTGCTCTGGTTGAATGTGGTTTAATGTCCTTAGGCACTGGCTTGCCATGTTGTGAATAGCAGAAACGAATGCAGTGGCCTATCCACTTTGAGATAGTATGCTTTGAAATAGCCTTTCCTTGTGATCCTGCAGCATATGCCACTAGTAGTTGCTCAGTCTTTCTGAAAGCTTTGGTTCTGTTCAAGTAGAAGCGTAGCTGTCTATGTCCAAAGAATGCAGAATTCTCTCCCCCTTGTTCTGTGGGTTTGGATAAAAAGTAGGCAGATGAATAGTTTGGTTAAGGGCCACACTGGACACTACCTTAGGCATAAATGTCGGGTTTGTCCTCAGAGAAACCCTGTCTGGATAAAAAATGATAAAGGGTTCCACAGCCATGAGTGCCTGTAGCTCTGAGACTCGTCTTGCAGAAGTTATTGCTAGGAGCAGAGCGGTTTTCCAAGATAAAAACTTTATATCAGCTGTAGCGGCTGGCTCAAAAGGGAGCAGAGTGAGTTTTTCCAAAACATAATTGAGGTCCCATGCAGGTATTGGTGATCTCCTTGGAGGCCTTAAGTTTTTTGCTCCTCTGAGGTATTGCCTTAACAAAGGATGAGAAAAGATTGGTGTCTCTGTGTTGTAATCAGCCGAAATGGCAGAGGCATGAATTTTAATTGATGAAAAGGATAGGCCTTTGTCCAGCATCTCAGTTAAGTATTGCAAAATGTGAGGAATATTTGGTACTGCTGTGTCAATTCCTTGTGCTCAGTTCCAGGCACAGAATCTCTTCCATTTTCCAGCATAGGCTTTTCTAGTACTAGGCCTCCTGGCCTCCAAAATGACATCTATCACCGCTTTAGTGAGAAGTGTGTTTTTTATGACTACATTATCCGCCATGCTGCCAGATTTAAGGTCTTGAGTTGGCTGTGCAGGATCTGATTGTTTTGTTGGCACAGTAGGTGAGGTATTTGAGGTAAGGTCCAGGCTGGGCATTGAGACAAGTTGCTTAGGACTGGATACCAGTACTGGCGGGGCCAGTCTGGGGCAATCAGTATCATTTTTGGCTTCTCTTGTCTGACCTTTAGGAATACCTTGGGGAGGACAGGCAGTGGAGGAAAGTCATATACTGTTAAGTTTTTCCAGCTGAAAGATAGGGCATCCACTTTCCATGCTTGTCTGTGATAAATCCTTGTGCAGAATCTCTTTAGTTGGCAGTTGTGAGGAGAGACAAATAGGTCTATGCCCGGGCATCCCCATTTCCTTGTTATGTTGAAGACTTGTGGATCCAATTTCCACTCGTGGGTATCCATGAGGTTCCTGCTTAGTTCGTCTGTCAGAGTATTTATCTTTCCTGGCAGGAACTGTGCCTGCAGATGTACTTGGTAAGTCAATGCTGTGTACCACAAAGTCATGGCTAGTCTGCAGAGGAGGTAGGAATGAGTGCCTCCCTGCTTGCTTATATACCACATGACCATGGTATTGTCTGTCTTTATCAGTAGTTGTCCCGGATGAAGTAGGTCCTTGAGGGCTGTCAGGGCATTCTGAACAGCTAGCATCTCTTTTTGATTGATATATCGATGCATTTGGTTGGCGAACCATGTGCCTTGAATACATCTTCCTGCCATGTGGGCCCCCCAGGCATAATCTGTTGCATCCGTTGTCAATGTCTGCCTGGCTGGGGGTAAGGTGAATGGCTGTCCCTTGTTCTGGTGACAGGCCTTCGCCCACCATCGAAACTCCTGTTGCAGGCAGGGAATGAGAGTAATCATTGTTTCCAGGCTGTGGCAATGCTGAGTCCAAACACTTTTTAGGTACCATTGAAGTTTCCTCATATGCAGTCTTGCATATGGAATTAGTAGAATGCATGAAGCCCGAAGCCTGCAGATTTTTTCTTGCAGTTAATTGGGCCTTTGTTGCCAACAGTTTGAAACAGGTAGTCAGTTGCCTTTGTCTGGCATGAGATAAGCCATCTGGGCAGTTGCATTTAAGCTTGCACCCAGGAATATTATCTCTTGAGAGGGTACTAGTTTTGATTTTTGTTCGCTGACATTGCACCCTAGGCATGGTAGTAATCTCTTTACAAACGCCAGATGCTGTGGTAGAATGTCCTTGTTCTCTGCTTGTATGAGACAGTCATCCAACTAAGGATATATTTGTATTCCTCTTTGTCTGCAAAATGCAATTACTGGTGCCAGGCACTTTGTGAAGACCCTGGGCAAAGTAGATAAGCCAAAGGGCAGTGCAGAGAATTGGTAGTGCATTGAGCCAGCTTTGAATCTGAGGTATCGTCTGCATGTTTGTCTGACTGGGACATGCAGGTATGCCTCTTTTAGGTCTAAAGTCACAAGCCAAGCCCTCTTGCCGAGCATGGGCAGAAGCTGCTGTAAGGTCAACATTTTGAATTTTGGTATATCCAGGTATGTGTTTAGAATAGATAGGTCCAGTATTGGTCTCCAGACTTTGTCCTTTGTGGGTACCAAGAACAGTCTTGAATAAAATCCTTGTCCCTGCTCTTGTTCTGGTACTTGTTGAATGGCCCTCATGTCCATGAGGGATGAGACTTGTTTTTGTGCCTCTGCCCATTGTTTTTTTGGTAGGTCTGGCCAACCGTTTGCCCTTGCCAGGGTATGAAAGTGAAACTTGTAGCCCCCATGACACTATGTCTAAGACCCATTGTTCTAGGTTATTATGTGCCAATTTTGAGAAAAAAGTGCTAGTTTTCCCCCTAAAGGTGCTGCCAGAAGATACGTGCTTGGCACAGGCAGGAGGAAGTCAATGGGACTGTTTCCTGTATGGCTGTGATTTGTCTTCTCCACTTTTGGAGGTAGAAGCACCCCATTGTTTAGACCTGTATGAACCTTGGGGCTGGGATTTGCCTCTTGGGCATCTGTATCTGCCCCTTTGTGGTCTATCTGGCACTGGAAAGGACCAATTCTTTGTAGGACAGTGTCTGCTAAATCTTGGAGGCTGTACCTGTAAGAAATCCTTGACTGTTTGCATAGATTTAGCTTTGTCCTCCATTTTCTTTAACATCTCTTCTGCTTTAACACCAAACAAAGTATCATGCTGTAATGGAGCATCTAATAATTTTGCTTTAACATGATCTGGTAAATTTTGTTCCTTTAACCAAGCATGCCTCCTAATGACAGAACTCGTGACAGCGGCCCTGCAGGAGGCCTCCAAACAATCAAAGCCACATTGCAAAGTATGCTTTCCAACTTGCTCAGCTGCATGCAATAAATCCTGCATTTCCTTGTTATCAGAACATTCAGAACTTGTCAACATTTTCTGTTTAAGCAGTGGCATAATATACTGCTGATATTTGAGCATATGAAACTGACAATTTAAAGTCCTTATAGCCAAGGCAGCAGAGGTGTAAATCTTATTTCCCCATCTGTCTAATGCCCTAGAATCCCTGTCGGAGGGGGTAGGGTTTTTTGCAGTGGATGCCTTGACCCCTTTGGGACCCTGAGAAATAGTTTCTGGGTCAGCAGCAGGGTTCTTGAAAAGGAATTTATGAGAGTCAGGCACCCTGTAGTACCAGTCTGGCTTAACAGGAGCTGGAGTTAAGGAGTCAGGAGTCAGACTGGACTCTGAAAATACATCTACAATGTCTAACACAGGCGGAATAGCTAGGGGCCTGTGTTGTGGGAGTAAAAGGAAGTCCCTGAGCCTTTTCTTAGATTCAGAATAATCTTGGCTCTCCCAGTGGAAATGTTTCCTCATGGTATGCAAGGTTTCCCCAAAAGAGTAACCCTCAGGAGGAGAGGCTGAAGGGATAGAGATTCTTCAGCATCAGAATCCTCATAGGGAGGGAGAGTGTATTCCTGATCAGAAGAGGAATCGGAAGAAATGGAAACCTAATCTGAAGATTCATATTCTGTGTCTTGCCTAGGCCTCTTATCAGGAGGGGGATGGGAACCCCTGAACAAAGTAATTAAGTCTTCGGCCATTTTGAGCATCTATTTTTTGGGCATGGAGGCCTGACTATGAGGCTGTTGTACTTGTTTCTTTGTCTTTAAAGATGCTTTAGTCTTTGCCTTTGTAGCTGGAGTCGCTTTAATGTACAATTGAGTAGGACTGAAAACACCCTCAGAAGCCGATGCCTGCTCAGCGGCTCTGGAACCATCTGAGGGAATAGTTTCCGAAGGTCTAATACCTTGAGCTTCCAGCGGCCTAGGCAACTCCACGTGGGAGTCTGTAGTGGCCTGCGGGTCCAAAGTAGCGGGCGTCAGGGGCTGCGAAAGCGCCTCACTGAGAGCCAGCGAACTGGCGACTGGCTTTGAAGAAGTCTCATCGGTTTTAGACCTCGCATGCCTGTCCTTTTGTTTTTCATTGTGTTTCTTGTGAACTGCGGTAGTCGGTTGGCTATCCGACGGCATCGTGTAATTAAATCTTCTGCCAAAATAGTGAAAAGCAAAATCGTACCGGCGCTTTATAGTGCGCTGGTTAAATGTAGCACAAAACCGACAACTAGAAACGTTGTGATCAAGGCCTAGGGAAGGAATACAGTAAGAATGAAAATCCTTATGAGGTATTTGCTTTCCACAAGAAATACAATTAACTTTTTCTGACATCAGTCTGGAGCAAAAAAAAGTTTTCCCCAACGGGGTTCTTAGCTTTATTGAAGACTTCGAGTCTGAAACTCGGATACGAAAAATCTCAGGAGTCTGCCGACCGGCACTTGCGAACTGCTTCTGCTTCGGGCACCGCGCGGCAAGAAAGACTAAAGAAAATGGTGTCAGCCGCATCTTTTTTTACCCCTGATGACCTGACGTCAGGGAAGGGGTGACAGCAGCCGATGCAGGACCCAAGACTTTGGAATTCAGGCCGACTGAGGGCACCCTTATAGCAGGATTACCCAAATGTAATGACTACAACAGTGAAACACTAAGATCATCACAAAGACATCTCAGAAAGATGCAATAAGAATTGCAGTAGCTGACAAAGGTTAAAGTACTGCAAGCTTTATTTGCAGGTCCTACATTTTTGTACTTCAAAGATCCAGAAAAGAACATTCCATTGTTGTGGAACATTTTGAGTTTGTTCATTTTATATCTCAAAAAGACTTGAAGCTAAGATAAAACAAAAATTGTAGAGCTAAACTACGTACCAACACTAATTATTAGTAATACCCTTACGTAAAGGGACATAAGAAAAAGCATTTAGGTGTATGGATAAAAAAGGATTCTGTTATTGCAGCTAACAATATGTTGGAGGCTAAACAGATTATACAAAAACTGAGAAAGTGAAAGCTCTTGTTTACAAAGATACAAGCAGTGAAAATGTTTTTAGAGCCTTTGGTTTTACGTACTGGTGGGGCATATTTTTATCAACCAAGGGAGAAGCTGTGGATAATGATAAAGAGCTTAATGAACATATATGGGAAGGGAAGCAAGCAAGGATTATGTGGAATAATCTGATATTCATACTAGAACAAGGTGGTTGAAGATGACCTGATTTCAAAGAATATATTACAGCTACACAGTTAAATATAACATAAAGAGATGGCCATTAGTCACGGTGGAAAGGGATGATGACAGGCTTGTAAGTGATTACTAGGCTACTGGCACAACAGCCTTTACAAGCCTAGCCAATAATACCCAGGATATGACAATATTACATCTTAATTCTCCAGATATGGGATAGGGTAGTACCAGGGTAGTGAGTTTTTGGGTGTTGGAGCCCTGAGTTATTTTACAGACCGTCTCTGGCCATAAGGGACATGGTCAGGACCCCAGGAGTGGATTTACGGTTCCCCATCCATTTATCAAAATACTTTTTTTAAGAGAGTGAGTGACGGCCTTTGTTTTACGAAGATGGGAAGTTTATTCCATAAATAAGGTAGCCTTTTGGGATATGAATCCGTTACAAATAAGGTTCAGGTCCATGGAACACCTAACCCTTGTATAATTTTTCTTGTGAATATGTAACATATTCATCAGGGCTGGATCAAAGAATGCCTTGCAGGTCAGGTATAAGTGACCTCTCAATAACGATACAAGGAGTAAAGGGATAGAACCTTCAGTCGGTTTGCATAAGACGTGCGTCTTATGCTTTTTATTTTTTTGCAAGTGAGAAACCTCTGAGGCCGCTCCAGATGGTGTAAGTGCCTGGTCAGGTACACGCTGAAGGAAGCACTGTATTCAATTATGGGCCTGATGAGGGCTGAGAACAATAGCATTATGACATCATTTGAACTTGATGCCATGTATTTACGTATAAGTTGAGCCACACAAAATTTCCTCACTATAGTAGCTACCTGGTGATCAAAGTTTAGGTTACTAACCTTCTGTGTTTTTGGGTCTTTCACCACCTGGTCTACTTTTAGGGATCTGCTATCATTACAATTTGAAGGGATATCTAATTTACTGAAGGTTACGGTTATGAATTTTTTAGCACAGGGTTGGATAAGTGGAATGCGCAACTCTTGCTTTGCTGGTTGTGAAATCAAAAACATTTACAGTTCAGCTGTTATGATGACTGAAGCCTGTGAAAGGCAGTGGTCCATTGTTAACCACTATATGATATATGTACTGCATCAGATTGACTTAAAAGTTATCAGCTGTTTTTTAATTTCATGAGTTCTGAAGAAGTCCAAGCATTGGATATGAACAAGAGCTCTTACCTCACATTTAATAACATTTTCATATGTCAATTCGGATATACTGGAATTTTTTAATGTCTACACCCTTTTCTTTGTGAAGGCAACAGTGTGGACCACACTTTTGTGTTACTTGTTTATCTGGGTGGTTGATCCTCTGAACTTCTTTGGTTCAAAGATTAGGTTATGTTCCTAGGCTCCTCACCACTTGGTCTACTTTTACACCCAGCCTGAAACTGTAGTAAACCTTCTGGCCGACAAGTTCAGTTCAAACCCCCCCCCCCCCCCCCCATCACCAGGAAAGCAGAACCTGACAGAAAGTATGCCCTTGCCCTCTTACTCCACAGAAAATTCCATTTTGCTTTGCCTCTTGTGAAATTAATGTATTAAGTGGTATGCATACCTCATTGGGACCATATCCCTGGGCACCCTTCACTCAAACCACCACAATTACTTACCCCTCTTGCAAACGTTACTCACTAGCAACAGGGATGCTGAGAAACAGTCGTCAGACTGCCCTATATTAGCCATCTAGTGACAATAGTGTGCAGCAGGTTTTATCCTTTCAGGTGCAGTTGGCTGTTTACTTACTGTGCTTTGATATTGGAAAGAGTTTCTCTCACAAGAAACCTCTCATAGCCAAGCTAGTGGTCTTAGATTCTGTTGGGTTACTGATCGTTTTTATACTTGCTGTATTTTTCTCTTACCAGGTTCTATTTATACCATGAAATACTGCATATTCCTTTCAAGTAGTTCCTAAGCTCTCCATGCCCACCTTTACGACTTCCGACAAGAGTTTACAAAGTGCTGGCCGTCCATCTGACTCCATTTTTAAAATTCTTTTCAGCTGCTCCCATCCCTCTTCTGTTCCATAAGCAGTGTGGCTGCCAGGTAAATTAGACCAGGTGAATGTTATATTCCTGCACAAATGTTGAACTTTGTTGAATAAACTGTTAACTTTGCTATTAATTGTTAAACTTGGCAGAAAGAAGCAGGGCTTTGGAAGTTTATTACAGAAGTTAAATTTTACTTGTCGCACACTGTTTGCCATAGCAGATATCATCTACCTTTTATACTCCGGTGAATGATGTTATACATTTTTAGGCTGAGGATATTTTTGCCAGTATTGGTACTAGATATTAACTTCATGTTCTAGCACTGCTACATAACTCAATAAGTTGGAAATTAGTAGTAGTATGCAAGCTTCTGATCTATCCCCTCACAGGATCATATGAGATTACTAGGCTAATGGCTCTGGGGTGGCCCTTACTAGCCTAGCCAAGAGTTTATCTCCAAAAAAGAAACCACAATCAGCACCTGTCACCCCTGTCAATGAGGGGCACAGGTAGAACCTCTGGGACAAATTTGTAGTTGCCCATCCACTCATAAAGGTTGCACTTGAAGAGGGTCAGTGACGTACTTTGTTTGACATGTATGGTGGGGTCTATTCCAGAGACAGGGCAGCCTCTGTGAGACCAACCGGTCTCTCCAGCTGGTTTTGTTAATGTCACATATTAGATTTAAGCCTTTCGATCGGGTACTACGTGAGGAGTTAGATTTAAGGATATGGAGCATCTCTAGTACAGCAGGGTCTGGGATTGCCTTATAGGCGAGACACAGATCACCTCTGAGCAATCTGTATGACAGAGTAGAGTGACAGTGATTTGAGCCTGTCCACATAGGACAGGTGTTGGGAGGTCAAGGATTCTCTTTGTGAGGTATTTCTGTGGCATTTCCAGTTGGTGCAGGTATTTGGAGTGGTACATACCAAACGGGGCGTTGTACTCAATTACAGGCCTAATGAGGGAGAAGTACAGAGAGGTAATAACCTCCTTTTTTCTGGATGCAATCCCTTTACTTATGAGGTGAACCAAGTAAAAGGCTTTTCTGACCACTGCCGCTACATGATGGTCAAATGTGAGATTGTTGTTAACTTGTGTACCCAGGTCTCTCACCGCAGGTTGTGTGCTTAGGGGACTGCCGCTAATGTGGTAATCAGTAGGGGCCTTGTCACTGCCAAATGGTATGATAGTACACTTTTTTGCATTTAACTTAAGGCCATGACTTTGGCACCAGTCATTTGTTGCTGTGAGACCCTCGAAGTATGGTAACATAATTTGGGGAGTCAATGACACCACCCAACTTACAGTCGTCCACAAACTTGATCAGCCACAGGCCTTTTGTCTTTGCCTGGACCTCTGAGAAGTAGATGCCAAACAATAGGGTCCCACTATAGATACCTGGGGATACCACTAGTGACAGGTCTGCTATCGGAGGTAGTGGCACCTATTTTGACCTTGTGGGTCCTATCAGTGAGCCAGTTGGCACCCACCTGATGAGGTAGGGATTTACACCAAATTCTGTTAACTTTTCGATGATGCCAGAGTGGGGGATTGTCAAAGGCTTTAGCTAAGTCAAGGTAAGCTGTGTGTACTGACCCCTCATCCAGTGCCTTGGTGACTGTCTCAAAAAAGTCAACCAGGTTCAACAGGCACAATCTGCCCTTGACGAATCAAAACTGGGTGAGGTCAAGTGCTTGGAGATTGCCTATGCCCTTGTTTATGAGGTCCATAATACGCTCCATGGCCTTACAGATCAGACTTGTCAAACTAATAGGGCGATAGTTCCAGGGTAAAAAGTGGTACCACCTTTGTACAAAGGGATGACAATGGCAGTTCTCCACTCCGCTGGAATGAAGCCTACACTTAGGCTATGGTTGAATACGGTGCTCAATGGCGAGGCTAGTTCTTGCTGGAGATGTTGCAGAATACAGCCTGGGATACTATCAGGTTCCATGGATGCTGTGTTCCTTGCCTTGGATAGGGTCTTTAACACTTGATCTACAGAGATGGGGGGTGAAGTTTGCACTGAACCTATCTGCTAGCAGGTTGGCTAAGTCAACAGAATCAGTGTAAGTGGCACCATTAAGAACTAATTTGGAACAAACCTGAGCTTTGCCATGGAGGTTTCTGACATAACTGAAAAAGAGTTTGTGGTTAGCCTTTGTTTAGGAGGCTAGTTTTGATTCATAATTGGCTTTGGAGGTTTTCACTAGTGATCTAATGTGCTTGTTGTGGCTAAGGAGGGAGTTTTTCCAGTTGGGAATTTGCGCCTTTTTATTCTTGGACAACAGTTTCTTCCTATTGTTGTAAGGCCTGTTGATAGATGTCATCCACAACATAGGTATGTGTCTCCTTGAGAAGCAGGTTTTAGTTCTGTTGGGTATGGCTGAGTCCATGCAGTTGTACAGGTGCTTGTATACTGCACTGGCATATTGCTTAACATATTTGTCTGTATCCTCTGGGGGGGCAGTGGTGTGAAGCTACTGATACCCTCTCTTTGAAGGTTGTAGTCAGTTTTTTTAGCCTGGTTACGTCTTTGGGGAGGTTGTTGGATGGGACAGACACTTCGAATGAGACAGACCGATGATCGGATCTCACCAAGGAAGAACTTACTATGGGGGTGGTGCAGCAGTCACCCATGTTGGTGAGAACCACGTGTAGAATGCTTTCTCCCCTTTTGGGGGATGAGACAAGCTGGTCTAGTGCATTACAATTGATGAAATCAAGGAATCATTGGGGGAGTGCATTACAGTAGGAATGGTTCACCCAGTTTATGGTGGGGTAGTTGAAGTCACCAAGGATCAGTGTGTTAGGGGTACCTTGATGAACTCAAGTAGGCCCAGGGAGGAGGAGTGGGTGTCCAGAGTCACGGAGGGGGGGTCTATAGCTGGCTGTAACATGGATGGGTCTCTGGCCAATTGTCAATTGCACCTGGAGAAGTTCTAGTGTATCATGCAGGCAAACCAGTCTAGAGGTGTACTTGTCTTCAATGAAAACAGAAACTCCACCACCCTTAGTCTTCCCGATCTCATTTTGGGGTCGGAATGTGTGGAATGAGGTATAGCCTGGTAAGGCAGGGGTGGTCTCTGCAGCTTTGAACCACGTTTCCCTGACTGCACAGATGTCAGTATCTTCCAGTGCTAGGAGAGCCTCCAGTGAGTGCATTTTCAAGTTAAGGCTGCTAGCATTCAGCAGCATGACCTTCAATTTGCTTTTTGACAGATCTTTTATATAAGCTACAATAGTTAGTTAACTCTGGAAACTCCAAACGTTGGGACGATACTTTGCTGTATCCAAGGACAATTCAACAGAGGTCACAAGGCAACTATATGTTATATTGTTCGAAAGTGGGTTGTATTAGGCATACATTACACTATTACCACAGCAGTAACTTTAATATTTGATGCTGTAGCGTTTACTGTTTGAATTGCCATAATACATTGTGCACGTGTTAGCTAAAGAATTCACTAGGTCTGTGATTAAAGCTAGTATGTTTAACACTTATTCTGCAATGTCTGATTTCCTATTTTAATTCATTCACTTGGGCGCATTCAGCGTACTTTATTTAGTAGTGAGTTAATCTGATACTAACTCAAATTTTTATTCTGTTAAATCTTTTTCTTTAGCCTGTTGAATTGCGTTTTTAACTAGATTGTGCTAACAAGATATTTTTCATCAACTTTCTTTTTACTAATAATTTGATTCCCTCTCTATTTAGATAGTCTCCTCAACTATTTGGGCCGTCTCCTATCTCATGTCTACAGGAGAGGGGTATGAGCAGCAGCAGAGTGAATTAATACCAGGAAAGCAGAACCTAATGGAAAGCAAGTCCTTGCCCTCTTACTCCACAGAAAGAATTCAATTTTGCTTTGCCTCTTGTGAAATTAATGTATTAGGTGGCATACACACCTCACTGATACTGTATCCCTGGGCACCCTTCCTCTCACACCACCACAACTAACTACCCCTCTTGCAAATATACCTCACTAGCAGGGGGATTGCTGAGAAACAGCCTTTACACTGCCCTAGATTAGCCATCTAGTGATACTAATGCATCCAGCAGGTTTTAACCTTTCAGGTGCATTTGGCTATTTACTCACTGGGTTTTGCTGTTGGAAAGATAGTTTCGCTCACATAAGAAACCTCAGAGTCAAGCTAATGGTCTTAGATTTTTTTTGGGGTTACTGTTTTTGCACTCGCGGTCTCTCTCTCTTACCAGGTTCTTCCCACTCTGCTCAGGCTTACTCCGCTCCCCTAGTCTACCCCCAAATTCCACCCACCACACTACATCTAAACTTGTACATACCTAACCACCCCCCAAACACTCTCTTCCAATCACATCACAATACATAATCCACAAACACCCACACCACACACAAACTCTTCCATACTTCATTGGGCATAAACTACCTGCTCCCTGCCCTCATTATCCCACCATCCATAAATACTCTCTATAAAACACCCCGGCTCCTTTATACCACTTATAAACCCAAACCATCTCTCCTGTACTTTACACGAAACTACTATTTTCTAACTATTTACCTGTTACTAAACTACCATCACTCTAATTTTATATACACCTACTATCAGTATGCATTTTGTTACACCTCCATCACTTCCTACCACACAATATATGTATTCTACCTCTAGCACTATAACCACTAGCCTTTCCTATACCAACTCCCATTTCTATATCTCCTCTCCTTACCCTATACAATGTCACCTCTAAGTACCAAACTCTTGTAAATGCTATCCTTACATACTACCATCTGTACTCTCCCAATACTTTCATATTACCTATCTTACTATCACATACAACTACACAGCAATTTCTCCTCTCCTACAGACACCAATCCCCAGCCCCACCACCCATCACATCTAAACATTATTATTGCTTCTAACCTATGTAACACAACATGCATACGGTATTTTTCAAATAAATACATTCCACTTTCCTCTAAATCCCTATCTTCTATCACATGTTCCAAACTCATATCAAAGTTCTCAATTTCTCTTGCACATCCATACGGAATATACACCCAAACCCTGGTCCTCATTATCTGCAGCCTGTTAACCACACCACTCTTCCACAGAGTACTCAGACATTAACAGCTCCCACCAACTCTAACTTCTTGCTCCTTAACATGAATATCAGGAGCATAGCCAATAAAATACACAAACTCCATGCTAGCCTATCACTTTACTCTCTAGATATTATAGGTTCTTTGGTAAGTACTAGGCTATCTGCCCAAGGGCATCTAGAAGCCTAGCCAGAATGTTGGCTTTTGCCACCCCCTTAGATTAGTTCCCTGTGCCTCTGTCCAGCAGAGCCATTAGTTCAGTGGGTCTCCATCCAGCAGAGTCACTGCAGTGATCCCCAGGGTAAATTTTCTGTTTTCCATCCACTTGTAAAGGTTTCTCTTGGAGTGTTAGTGAGGGTCTCTGCCTAATGTAGATTGGAATCCTGTTCTAAAGCATGGGGAGTCTCTGGTGCAGCAATCTATCCCTCCAGCACATCCTATTTATCGTTGTGGTGAGGGTTAGATCCCTAGAGTGTGTGGCTGTTGGGGATTTGTTTTGTTTTTTTTAGGTGGAGCATGTCCATCAGTTCTGGGTTGGACATGGCCTTGTATGTCAGGCAGAGATCACCTCTGAGTAAGCGGTATGCAGCCGAATAAGACTGGAGTTTCTTCAGTCGGGCTGCATATGGCATCTCTTTGAAGCCAGAAATCATCTTGGTGAGGTACTTCTGTGGTCTTTCCAGCTGTTGCAGGTGTCTTTTAAGGTACATCCCAAATGGGGTGCTGTACTCTATGATGGGTCTGATGAGTGATGAGTAGAGGGGCACAATAACCTCTTGTTCTAGATGCGAACCCTTTTGTGATTAGGTGGGCCACATAGAAGGATTTTCTAACCACATTGGCAATATGATTATCAAATGAGAGATTACTATCTACTTGGGTCCCCAAATCCCTTATTACAGTTTCTGTATTTAAGGGACTACCAAGTATGTGGTAGTTCACGGGTACTTTGTTTTTTCCAAAGTGACTATGCACTTTTTGGCATTTAGCTTGAGGCTATGATTTTGACACCAGGTATCCATCTCAGTGAGACCCTTTTGGAGGATGTCTATCCGCCAGAGAGTCAGTTATGGCCCCCAGTTTGCAGTCGTCTGCGAACTTGGTAAGGCATAGTCCTCCTGTGCTTACCTGTACCTCTGAGAAGTATATACCGAACAGGAGGGGTCCTAGGACTGAGCCCTGGGGGGCGCCACTTATAACCTGTTTAGAGTCGGACCTAGAGCCTGCAACACTCACCATGTGGGTTCTATCCATGAGCCAGCTGGCAACCAATCTCATGATGTAGGGGTTTATATTCAGACTGGTGAGCTTGTCTATAATACCAGAATGGGGAATGGTGCCAAAAGCCTTTGCGAGGTCTAGATAGGCTGTGTGGACCTCCTTTCCTTCATCTAAAGCCTTGGTAACTGTCTCAAAGAAGTCCACCAGGTTTAGGAAGCATGATCTGCCCTTAACAATGCCAAACTGGGTAGGGTCCTATATTTGGAGGTTCCCAATGTCTCTGTTGATGAGTTCTATGATGATGCGCTCCATAGCCTTGCAGACCAGGCTAGTCAGGCTTATAGGGTGACAGTTCCCGAGGTCCGTTGTGGCTCCACCTTTGTGGAGCGGGATAACTGTTGCTGTGCACCACTCTATGGGTATGTATCCTGTAGAGAGGCTGAGTTTGAACAGTGTGTTTAGGTGAGGGATTAGTTCATTTTGGAGCTTGTGTAAGACACAGCCTGGGATACCGTCCAGTCCCACTGAAGTTGTGTTTTTGGCTTTGGATAGGGCTGTTTTAACCTGTGTGTCAGTGATTGCCAGAGCTCTACATTCTTCTGATATGGTTATGGGCCCTTTAGGGGTTGGGGGGGGGTGAAGTTTGCAATAAACCTGTCTGCCATAATGTTGGCAATATCAGTCGGTTCAGTGTATTTTGTGCCACTCTACACTAACTTAGAGCAGATCTGAGAGTTTCCACTAGGTTCTTGACATAGCTAAAGAACGCTTTGCGGTTATCTTTGGAGTTCTTGGCAATTTTTCTTTTGAAGCTAGCCTTGGATGATTTTATGAGGGATCATAGTTTTTTTGCTGATACTGATCAGGGATGTCTTTCCTCCTTGGGATTTTACTCTTTTCTGTACTAGCTTCCTCCTAGTATTGTGTAGCTTATTTATGGCAGGGGTCCACCAGACTGGTTTCCTTTCCTTGGAGGAGTGAGTCTTGGTTTTACTTGGGATAGCACGATCCATGCATTCTTGCAGGTGCTCAGAGTGCCTTTGTAAGGGATTCAGCAGCTTGGACAGCGTTGTCCTTTAGCATGTGGGCTGTGAACCTTTCCACCTCGGTCTTAAATAATGTGAAGTTTGCTTTTGAAAAGTTTTCACGGTGGTTTCCTTGATTGAGAGTGGGGGCGGAATGTGGATATCCAGAGTGATTAGTCTATGGTCTAATCTAACCAGTGAGGGGTTGATATCTGGTGTGAAACATCAGTCGCCCATGTTGGTGATGACCAGGTCCAATATGTTGTCACCTCTGGTGGGGGTGCTGAGCAGTTGATCCAGGGCGTTCGGGTTTATAAATTCTAGGAAGTGTTGGGCAAGGGAGTTAGTACTTGAGTAGTTCTCCCAGTTAATGTCTGGGTAATTGAAATCACCCAATATTAGGGCATTTGGGCCTTCATATTTTCCAGTGTCTCCAGAAACACAGAATGGGGGGTCCTGAGTCATGGTGGGTGATCTGTAGCAAGCTACAATTTGAATTGCAGTTTTGCCCATTATTAGTTGCACATGGATGATCTCTGAGGCATTGTGCTGTGTGCCACTAACCTGGAGGTGTGGGTATCCTTGATGAATATGGATATACCCCCGCCTTTTGTGTTTCGGTCTGGGTTCTGTGGCCGAAAAGTATGGTATGAGTTATAGCATGGTAGTGCTGGGGTGCTCTCTGGAGCCTTAAACCAGATTTCTGTTACTGCACAGATATCTATGTTCTCCATACTGAGGAGGGTCTCGAGTGCAAGCATTTTGAGGTGTAGACTTCTGGCATTGAGTAGCATTACCCTCAGTTTTTGGTTACTTGTGCTATTTATGATGGTGGGTTTGTCTTTTGAGCCTTGCCTATAAAAGGCACTATGGGGGTGGCAAAAGCCTTGGCCAGTATTTGAAAGACTAAGGGCGACAGGTGCAAGCCATCTCTTGCAAAGCAACGTTGCTTGTTGAGCATGTCATCCCAGGTGGACAGATACTGGATCCCCTGACACCAAAAACTTAGCCAATTGCTTAAACTGATAATTTTTTCTTTATACTGTGGCATCATTCTTGGTGAGGACAGGATGCTACTCAGGGTCAGGGTCAAATCGGCCTGGGCTACATGATCCGAGAACTCTTCCATACCTCTTTTCATGTACTCCAGGGAGGTACATCTCAGGTCATTCACAGCAACATGGACAATGACAGAGTCGTACTTGTTCTGGAGCGACCTGAGTGCTTGTGTTATGAGGCGGATCCTGGTACCCAACAGGCAGCTAACTGTAACCTTTTCCTTGTCCAGCCTAGTTAGTGGGACATCAGTGTGCCTGACTATAGAGTCACCTATTACTAGTGTGTTGGGTATGTTATTTTGCCTTAAGGGCTGTGATTGCGTGGCACACTGATTATGTGAAGTACAGGTTTCATGGTTTGTGATGGGGTGTGGAGGTTGCCTGGGTGTCTGCTTTGGAGGTCTTTGTTGCTTTTGCAGATTTTTATTTAGAGCCTCTGAGTAAGTTTTTGTGTATTTATGTGTGCTATTTGCCGATGTTGGTTTAGTAGGTCTATGTGACACTGGTGGTGTGTTGCAAGTATTTTCCTTCTCCTCTTGACTGTCAGTTCCAGTCTTGGGTTGAGAGAGCTTTGCCTCCAGTTTGGCTGTAGGAGTAGAGGGTTGTCTGTGTACATGAAGCAGTTGTAACACTGCCTCAAAATGCCCAGATTCACCAGTTGGACTGGAGAGTACACCTGAAACTGCACTTTGGACATGCTTGAATAGGTAAAGTGAGCTGTTTTACTGAATGGCTGGTAGGGACGAATAGAGAGCCTCGTCCTTCTAGACAGTATAGGGGGTCTAGTGCTAGGGTTAATTAGTGCTTGCTATAAGTTTTGAGCAAGTGCTGGGCTATGAAATGAATGGTTTGGGTGCTTAAGTTGAAAGTTTGTCTAGTTCCAAGGGAAAAATTGAAGAGTAGACTTTGTGGAGCCGGGAGTACTTTAACCCTAACTAACTGGTGCTGCCTGGCACGCAAAACCGCACAAATGCGTTTTTTATAGCAGGGAAATGAAAGATAGAAATTAGCCCAAAATGACCAATATACTACTAACTTCTAGCCTACAGCAAACAAGGCGCACACATTTCAGAAAGAAACAGATCAAATAAGCAGGCACAATAAGCCTTTAACCAGAAATTCCCAGCTCATAAGGGCAGACTCTAGCCTCTCCTCCCACAAGAATGTAGACCACAAACCTCCTTAATGTAAAACAACTAGCCTGAAACCCAAGTGCTTAAACCAAAAGGCTTAGAATAACAGTTACAATTTAATTAGGCTACTACCAAGCAGTAATAACTGCAGCAGAATAATACAATTGAGTACTTTTAGGAAGAAGCAAAATAAAGTGGGAAGAAACACAATTATAGTAAAAGCAGATGAATAAAGTACAATTTTTTTTATAACAATAGAAAACGAGCAAACTGATTTAAACAAATTACCCATTTAACTGTAAAAAAACTCAAAACTGAGCCCTGTTCCAGCAGTCTTCAATCTGACAAGTTCTAACCGTACACTCCTGTCCCTAGGGTGATGGGGAACCTTCTCCAAAAAACGATGGCCTGGATTAGTGCTCAAGTTATACAAACAAAGCTAGATTCAGCAGGCCTGAATCTAGTCTATGCTACAGCAGACAAGGCACACCAATATCAGAAAAACAGTTCAAATAAGCAGGCACAGTAAGCCTTTAACCACAAATTCCCAGCTCAGAAGGGCAGAATCTAGCCTCTCCTCCCACAAGGGTGCAGACCACAAACCTTCGTAATGTAAAATAACTGGCCTGAAGCCCAAGTGCTTAAACCAGAACTAATGCGCTTTTAGAAAAACAGACACTAAGCCTTCAATCAGCAACTCCCAACTCTGAAGGATGCAAGCTACCTGTCCTGCCACAACAATGCAGTCCACAAACCTTCTTAATGCAAAACAACTGGTCTGAAGCCCAAATGCTTAAACCAAAAGGCTTAGAGTAACAGTTACAATTTAATCAGGCTACTATACTACCAAGCAGTAATAACTGCAGCAGAATAATACAATTAAGTACTTTTAAGAAGAAGCACAAGCAAAATAAAGGTGGGAAGAAACACAATTACAGTAAAAGCAGACGAAGTGCAAATTTGTTTTTTTTTAATATAACAATAGAAAACAAACAAACTGATTTAAACAAATTACCCAATTAACAAGTAAAAAAACCTCAGAACTGAGCCCTGTTCCAGCAGTCTTCAATCAGACAAGTTCAGGGCCTACGTGGGTATGCCTACTCAAATGTTCTCTCTGTATTAGGCAGGATAAGCTAATGAGACTAGACTAGGATAGAGCTGAACAGATGGGAATGGTAGGAGTGTCTGAAATCAAAATATGACCTCACAGTACTCAGCTGAGTGAGCAAATGAGATGGGCCCAGAAGGAGTGTTCAAACACAAATTTACAGGAGGGGCGGTCAATTCCAAAGCCACCAAGATTAATACCACAAGAACAGGGAAGGGGGGGAAACTAACTGCAGACAGAGAGAGCTCACAATTTTTAGTGAACAAATAAATAAGCAGATAAATGCAGTACTATTTTTAACACAATATTCAATGAAACAATAAACAGAAAAAAATGCAGTACTATCTTAAAACACTGCAAGTTTGTACTTATCTCAGTTTGTAATAAAGTTGATGTAGGTATGTAAAAGCTAACCAAACAGCTCAAGTATGCAACTATTCAGCAGAAACAATTTCAGAGATAAGGGACTAAGACTTTAAGGCACAGAGAAACCCTCTAGGCCAAGACTTCTACACCAAATATCAATGAAGTGAGAAGAATAAACAAACTGCAGACAGAGACAGAGAGCTCAAAATTTTCAGTGAAAAAATAAATAAGCAGATAAATGCAGCACTGTTTTTAACACAATATTCAATGAAACAATAAACAGAAAAAAATAAAATGCAGTACTATCTATAACACTGCAAGTTTGCACTTAGCTTGTAATAAAGTTGATGTAGGTATATAATTAGTTCTAACAGAAACTTGGTTGGAGCCTGTAATTACCAATAATGAAATACTTCCTCCAGGTTATAAGTTACGTAGACAAGAGAGAAAAAAAAACAAGTGTGGAGGGGGTATAGCCATAGTATACAAAGTATAAAGGTGCAATTTATTCAACAAACCATGCCTGACTTCAATAACATAAATGTATTTTTCACAAAACTTGAAATGAATCACAATAAACAGCTGGCATTTACATTCCACCTGCAATAACACAACATAAATGAGGATTTTTTTTTTTTTTTTTTACATTGGGTCTCCATAACTTTCCCACAAGAACTATCATAATAGGTGACTAATACTGGCTGGTATTTCTACAACTCTGATAACCCTATTAACTATATCAACCTGCATGGTTTCACTCAGGTCATATAACCCACAACCAGAATAGACAAAGCGTCCAAAAGACACTCTGTCCTAGACTGGATTCTAGCTAACAAAACTGTCCTAGCGCAACAATGCAGCTGTCTACCAGATAGCATTAGTGATCACCTACCAACATACATGGACACCAACTCTATCCCCAGAGAAATACTGTCTATTGACCAATTCGCAACAAAAAAAAAACTTCAATGCAGAAACCATTTAACTACATACTACAAAAATGTCACTGGACCCTACTCAAAACACATCCCCTAGACATGGCCGTGGAATATTTCAACAGTAACTTCCTTGACAAACCAAACAGTCTAGGCCCATACAGAACTACTCAAATAAAATCTAACTTCACTCCATGGCTTTCTAAAGATACAAAAAAATTTACTCAAACTAAAAGAAAGCCTGAACAGTGTGGCTCACCAATAAAAATCAACGCAACCGAGGCCACTATAAACATCTTAGAAATAAAGGCAAAACCCAGGTCAAACTAGACAAAAATATCATACTATACAACTACTGAGAAAAAGCACCACAACAATGCCAAAAATTTCTGGACCGCCATAGGTAGGTACGAGGCTATTGGCCCTAGGGCCTATATAAGCCTAGCCAAAAAGGTACCCTGGATTTTGCCACCCAAGAAAATTATTTTCCTGTGCCCCTGTCGAGCAGAGCCACAGAGGTGACCCCCAGGGTGAATTTCCTATTTCCCATCCAATCAAGATTTCTATTGAAGAGTGCTAATGAGGAGCTTTGTTTGATATAGATAAGGTAGTTTGTACCAGAGTATGGGAAGTCTCTGAGACAGGAATCTATCCCTCCAGCATGTTCTGTTTATTGTGGTGACAAGGTTTAGGTCCCTAGAGCGTTTAGCTCGGAGGGATTGGGATTTCTTTAAGTGGAACATGTCGAACAGCTCTGGGTTTGACATAGCTTTGTATGTTAGGCATAGATCGCCTCTGAGTAGGCGATATGCGACGGAGTAAAGCTGGTGTTTTTTGAGATGGTCTGCGTAGGGCACCTGATTGAGGCTGGTAATCCTCTTTGTGAGGTATTTCTATGGCCTTTCCAGTTGCTGTAGAGGTCTTGTGAGATACATACCAAAAGGGGCATTGTACTCTATAATGGTCTAATGAGTGACGAGTAGAGGGGAACAATGACCTCTTTTTTCCTGGATGAGAAACATTTTGTGATGAGGTGTGGCATGTTGAAGGATTTCCTGACTACTGTGGCAATGTGGTTATCAAAGGAGAGACTACTGTCCACCTGTGTCCCAAGGTCTCTCATCACACTTTCAGTGTTAAGTAGACTACCACCTATGTGGTATGGGTACAGAGTTTTTATCAAAGGGGATGACAATGCACTTTTTGGCACTGAGCTTGAGGCTATGGCTTTGACATCAGGCATCTATATCCGTGAGGGCCTTTTGTAGGATGTCCATATCGTTAGGAGTTTTTGCAGTCATCTGGGAACTTCATTAGCCAAAGGTCTTCTGTGTTAGCCTGTACTTCAGAAAAGTAGATAGCAAAAAAGAAAGGACCCAGGACTGAACCCTGTGGTACTCCACTTGTCACTGGTCTGAAGTCGGATTTGGAGTCTGCTACTTTCATAGTGTGGGTTCTGTCAGTGAGCCAGTTAGCAATTCATCTTGTGACATAGGAATTTATACCTAGTTTAGTGACTTTATTTATAATTCCAGGGTGGGGGATGGTGTTGAATGCCTTTGCGAGATCTAAATAGGCTGTGTGAACCACCTTACCCTCGTCTACGGCTTTGGTGACTGCTTCAAAGAACTCCATCAGGTTTAGGAGATGTGATCTGCCTTTTACAAACCCGAACAGGGTGGGGTCCAGAGTCTGGAGATTACCAATGTCTTTGTTTAAAAGTTCCATGATGATATGTTCCATGGCCTTGCAGACCAGGCTCGTTAGGCTAAAGGGGCGGTAGTTCCCAGGGTCCGTGGTGGCTCTCCCTTTGTGGAGTGGGATAAATGTCACTGTGCGCCATTCAGTGGGCGCAAAGCCTGAAGTGAGGCTATGATTGAACATGATGCTTAGGTAGGGTGCCAGTTCATTCTGCAGTTCGTGTAGAATGCATCCTGGGATGTTGTCAGGTCCCATGGATGCTGTGTTCTTGGCTTTGGAGTGTGCGATTTTTACCTGTGCAGCCGTGATTACAAGAACTTTGCATTCTTCTGGTATAGAGATGGGCCCTTTAGGGGGTGAGAGGGGTAGCACTGAACCTATCTGCCAGGATGTTGGCAATATCTGTTGGCTCTGTATATTTAGTGCCATTGTGCTGTAACTCAGAGCAGACCCGAGTGTTGCCACTGAGATTCTTGACATAGCTATAGAATGCTTTATAGTGGTCTTTAGAATCAGTGGCGATTTTGTTTTCGTAATTAGCTTTGGAGGATTTTATGAGGGAGTCTCAGATTCTTACGGAGGCTGACCAGGGAGTTCTTCCAATCATGGGATTTTATTATTTTTTGCAACAGTTTCTTTCTTCTGTTGTAGAGTTTGTTTATGGTAGGGGACCACCAGATCGGCTTCCTTTTTTTGGAGGATAGCATCTTGGTTCTGTTAGGGATAGCACGATCCATGCACTTGTGTAAGTGCTTATAAAGTGCATGTGTGTAGGATTTGGCAGTCATACCTCTACTGCCCGTCTGAATGGGTGTCGTGAAGTTTTCCACTTCTGTCTTAAGAAGCGTGAAGTTGGCTTTGTAGAAATTCTTTAGAGCGATTTCCCTAATGGGGTTTGGGGTCGGGATGTGTATGTCTAGGGTGATTAGCTTGTGGCCGGATCTGACCAACGAGGAATTGACCACTGGTGTGAAACACCAGTTGCCCATGTTGGTAATGACCAGGTCTAGGATATTGCTGCCCCTGGTGGGGGTGTGGATAAGCTGATCCAAGGCATTGGAATTTATGAATTCCAGAAAACTTTGAGCAAAAGAGTTGGTACACGAGTAGTTTTCCCAGTTAATGGTGGAGTAGTTGAAATCGCTCATTATTAGGCTGTTAGGTTGTACCTCGATATTTTCCAGTGCATCAAGAAATGAGGAGTGTGAATCCTGGGGCATGGTGAGGGAATTGTAGCAAGTTACAATTTGGATTGCGGTCTTGCCCAGAGTTAGCTGCACTTGGATAACAAAGGATGCATTATGCTGAGCAACTAGCCTGGAGGTGTGGATATCCTTAATGAATATGGACACGCCTCCACCTTTAGTGTTTCGGTCCAGGTTAGGTGGCCTAAAGGTGTGGTATGAATTATAGCCTGGTAATGCAGGGGTGCTCTCTGGAGCCTTGAACAAAGTCTCTGTCACTGCACAGATGTCAATGGTCTCCATTTTAAGGAGTGCCTGGAATTAATGCATTTTGAGGTTTAGACTTCTAGCATTGAGTAGCATTACCCTCAGATTTTGCTTGCTTGTACCTGTTAAGGTGATGAATTTATCATTTGAACCTTGCCTAAAAAAGGCACTATAGGGGTGGCAAGAGCCTTAGCCAGTATCTGGAATCCCAAAGGTGACAGATGCAGGCCATCTCTGGCAAAGCAGAAGTCTGTCTATCATGCCATCCAAGGCAGACAGATACTGGATCCCTTTAGAATGACACCAGAAGCTTAGCCAATTGTTGAAGTCAATCATTTTGTCCTTGTACTGTGGTATCATTCTGGGTGATGGCAGGATGCTACTCAGGGCTAGGGTCATACCTGCCTGGGCTACAAGACCGGAGAGCTCCTCCAGGTCTCTTTTCATGTAGTCCAGGGAAGTACGTCTCAGGTCATTCACACCAACATGGACAATGAGAGAGTCATATCTGCACTTGCTGTGGAGTGACCTGAGTGCATGCGTTATGTGGCGGATCCTGGCACCTGACAGGCAGCTGACAGTAACTTTCTCCTTGTTTCGACCTGGTGAGTGGAACATCAGTGTGCCTGACTCTAAAGTCACCTATGACTAGAGCGTTGGGTGCGTTGTTATGGCTTATGGGCTGTGGTTGAGTGGCACACTGAGTTTGGGGGCAGTGTGTCATTTGGGTTGTGTTGGGGGGGGTGGAGGTTGCTTGCGTTTCTGCTTTGGAGGTCTGTTGCTTGAGCAGATTTTTAGTGAAAGCCTCTGCAAATGTAGGTGTGTGTTTCGTGTTTCTATGTGTGTGTTTTGGTGGTGTAGGTTTTGAGGGACTACGTGATGAGTGTGGTGTGGTGCAAATGTTTACCTTCTCCTCGACTGTCTAGTCCAGTCTTGGGTGAAGAGAGCTTTGCTTTCAGTTTGGCTATATAAGTGCATCTCTCACAGGTTGTAGTGTTGGGTGGTAGGAGGACAGGGTTGTCTGTGTACATGAGGCAATTTCTGCATTGCACCAAGATGCCCAGATTCATCAGGTAGACAGGAGAAGACACCGGGAGCTGACCCTTAGACATGCCTGGAGAGGTGCTTATTAAGTACTAAAAACTGTTTTCTTCTAGACATGTGAGGAACGTTGAGTGCTGTAGAAATTTGTAGCTTGTTTATAAATTAAATTATAATCCATAAACTCCTTCAACCAAGCCAATCTTCTACTTCTAACCCATCAACCTCTAATAATAAAAAAGCATAGCTGCATAATTCAACTCCTTTACAAATGCTATACTCTCAATTACTAAGACACACAATGCACCTCTAGCTATCCCAACTATAAACAAGAACAAACCTGGCTCCTCATTCAAACCTGTCCAAACCTCAACCATAGAAAACTACTTTCTAAATTAAAGCCTGCAACACTTGCAGCTGATAACCTGCCCTCTGATTTTTAAAACTATCTGCAGAAACCATCCCCTATCCAATCTCTATTCTCATCAACTGCTCAATAACTGAACATGTTCCTCATATCTGGAAAACAGCCTACATAATCACTCTGAACAAAAGTGGCACCTCTACAGAATTTTAAAACTATAGACCTAATATCTTATCACCCCTTTACAAAATCTTAGAAAAATGCATTCGTATGCACCTCTTTAATTACCTTCTCTATCTAATAACCTCCTATCTAACACAAAGTACAGTTTTGTACCTACCATAAATGTAGATGTTCGAGTGTATTCACTGCTGCAGTCATTACACTTGGGTTATCCTGCCATCAGGCGGTCCCGCAGTCGGCCAGAGTTCCAAAGTCTTGGTCCGGCGTCGGTTACTGTCGCTTCTTCCCTGACGTCAGTGCGCCAGGGGTATATAAGATGCAGCCGATGCCATTTTCTTCAGTTTTTCTTGCCCCAGATGTCAGGTGCCCCCAAATATCTAGGCAATACATATTGCTAATAAAACATACATAAAAAATAAAGACAATACCTTCAGTTACAAGCAAATACACCACATAGATTGTATAGGGTAGAAAGGTATAGATAAGTCCTAGGTAAGAAAGAGGGGATGGAGGGAGGGTAACCTGGACTGCAGCAGTGAATACACTCAAACATCTACATTTATTGTAGGTACAAAACTGTACTATGTTCATCGTGTTTCACTGCTGCAGTCATTACACTTGGGTTGAATCCCAAAGCTGTTGTTAGTGTCGGTCTGGCTGTGGGTAAAGTGAAAGGCTGTCCCTTATTGTGCTGACATGCCTGCACCCACCATCGAAACTCCTGTTGTAGGCGGGGAATAAGTGGTATTACTGTTTCCAAACTGTGACAGTGTTGAGTCCAAACACTTTTTAGGTACTATTGTAATTTCCTCATATGCAGTCTGGCATATGGTACTAGTAGTATGCAGGACGCCATGAACCCCAAGGCCTGCAGAATTTTTCTTGCAGGGAGTTGGGTCTTTGTTGGCATCAATTGAAAGTACTGAGTCAGTTGTCTTTGCTTGTTTGGCGTGAGATAAGCCATCTGGGCTGTTGTATTTAAGCTGGCACCCAGGAATATTATCTCTTGTGAGGGCACTAGTTTTGGCTTCTTTTCGTTTACTGTGTAGCCTAGGCAAATTAGCAAACTTTTTACAAACGCCAGATGCTTTAGAAGAATGTCCTTGCTCTCTGCTTGAATAAGCCAGTCGTCCAAGTAGGGATATATTTGAATTCCTTTTTGTCTGCAAAATGCAATTACTGGTACCAGGTCTGAAGAGGAATCCTAAGAAATGGAAACCTGGTCAGAGGAATCAGTCTGTATCCTGCCTAGGCCTTTTATCAGGAGGGGGATGGGTACCCCTGATCAGAGTAATTAGGTCTTCGGCCATTTTGAGCATCTGCTTTTTAGGCATGGAGGCCTGTCCAGGTGAATGCTGTACTTGTTTCTTTGTCTTTAATGGAGTTTTAGACTTGGTTGTTGTTTTGATGGTAAGCTGTGAAGGTCTGAAAACACCCTCAGAAGCAGATGCCTGCTCAGCGGCTCTGGACCCATCTGAGGGGTTAATTTCTGTAGGCCCAATACCTCGAGTTTCCAGAGGCCTAGAAATCTCCATGTGGGAGTCGGAGGCGACCTGTGGCTCTGAGGTAACTGGTGTCAGGGGCTGCGAAAGCGCCTCACTGAGAACCGGCGACTGGCCTAGAAGAGGCTTCACAGTTAGTTTTGGACCTCGGATGCTGGTCCTTATCTTTGTCTTTGCGTTTTTTGTGTATTCCGGTCATCTGTTGTTCCGACGGCATGGTATAATTGAACCTTCGGCCAAAATAATGGCGAGCAAAATCAAAGCGACGTTTAATAGTGCGCTTGTTAAATCTAGCAGAAAACCGACAGCTAGTGACGTTGTGGTCTGGGCCTAGGCATGGAATACAATAAGAATGAAAATCCTTATGAGGTATTTGCTTCCCACAAGAAATGCAATGATTAACTTTTACTGACATCGGTCTGAGGCAAGAAAAAGTTTCCCCAACAGGGTACTTAGCTTTATTGAAGACTTTGGTTCTGAAATTCGAATTCGAAAATCACAGGAGTCGGCCGACCGGCACTTGCGAACTGCTTTTGCTTCGGGCACCGTGCGGCAAGAAAGACTGAAGAAAATGGCGTCTGCTGCATCTTATATACCCCTGGCACACTGACATCAGGGAAGAAGTGACAGCAACTGGTGCCGGACCAAGACTTTGGAACGCTGGCCGACTGCGGGACCGCCTGATGGCAGGATAACCCAAGTGTAATGACTGCAGCAGTGAAACACGAACATCACAGCTTTCACCCACATCTTAGCACTACAAACTGCACTGCACAGCTTTAGGAATTCCATCAACCAACATAGAAATAAAAATCTAGTACACTCCATCTTCTTGGAACTATCCAAAACATTTAATACAGTTTCTCATCCAAAGCTACTTAATGAACTCTCCCTACTAAAACTTAACCATCCTTCACTCTCATGGTTCCTTGGTTACTTAACCAACAGTCAATCTGTCAAATGGCAACAAGACTTCTTGACCCTTTTACCCATTAACATGGGTGTTCCCCAAGGATCAATTCTAGGACCTCTTCTTTTTATTATATTTACCAACAGACTTCACACAGCCACTTCAACAGCCTTCAATGTCCAATAAGCTGATGATTCCACTGTCATCTCTGCTGCACTGACCATAAAGGAAGAGGCATCGGTTTAATATGCAAGTCTGTGGGCCTGAATACACCCTCAGAAGCCGGTGCCTGCACATCGGCTCCGGACCCATCCTAGGTAGAGACATCTGCGGTTTCCATAGTTGAAGCATCTCGCGGCATACCGGACTCTGAATGGGTCTCAGTAGAGGCCTGTGAATCAGACTTTGCGGGTATCAGGGGCTGCGAAAGCGCCTCACTGAGTACTGGCGAAATGGCGACTGGCTTAGGAGAAGCGTCATCGGCAGTTTTGAATCTAGTCTGTCTCCGTCTTTATCTTTGCGTTTTTTTGGAATTCCGATGGTCAGATGGCTAATAGACAACATTTCTGGATAATTAAACCGAGAACCGAAATATTTAGAGGTGAAAATATACAGACAACGGATAGTGCGCTGATTAAATAAAGCACAAAAACCGACAGCAAGGTACGTCATGGTCAGGGCCCAGGCAAGGAATACAATACGAATGAAAATCTTTGAGGTACTTGCTTTCCACAAGTAATGCAATTATTAACTTTTACTGATATCGGTAAGGAGTAAGAAAAAGTTTCCCCAATGGGGTACTTAGCTTTAGTTGAAGACTTTGGTTCTGAAACTCAAAAACGAAAATTTCAAGAGTCGGACGACTGGCACTTGCGAACTGCTTCTGCTTCGGGCACTGCACGGCAAGAAAAACTGGTATAATGGCAGCGGCTGCATGTTTTATACCCCTGAGGAACTGACATCATGGAAGAAGGGACAGCAACCGACGCAAGACCCAAGACTGTTAATCAGACAGACTGAGGGCTACCTGCAAGCAGATAACCCAAATGTAATGACTGCAACAGTGAAACACGAAGAACATCATGGCTAATAAAAGCTCAAGTAATTCTAAAACCAAACTCAAGCTCTTTCACCCCAGTAAAGTACATAACCTAACGACTACTTTCCAAACAGCATCTTCCAACAATACCATAATACCTACAGTAAACCGAACAAAATTACTAGATGTACTAATAGACAGCAATCTGAAATTTGATTTATACCCAACTCAAACTATTAAAAGACATATACAAAGCTGGGGTCTCTCTATAGAATCAAGCCTTTCCTCACTGCCAGCATAAGACAAGAATTCGCCAGAATGGTTTACAATCAAAAGCTTGAAATGCAGTTGACTGAATGTCAGTTAAAGGAAAGTACAGCTTCAAAGTTGCACAATGGCAAACTGGAAAACTTCAAACTCACAACGAAGGTAAAGCATGATTCGTTGTGTTTAGTATTGTGAATAGAGATCACGGTACAGTGATGATCAGGGAATTTACCCTTTTCCTCACTTAGTGCAATCTCAGAGTTGGTATATATAATGCGCAGCCACCCATATGGGGGGTGCAGGGGGTCTTGCCCCCATGCAAAACAGCAAAAACTTGTGCTGTAGAAGTCGAACTCTCACAGCAACTTAAATTGAATAGCCTGGGTGTCTGATGTCACCTTCTGCTACTTCGAATAACGTCAAATGTGGATGTCGCAGAAAGGGAATTAGACACATAGATGTAAAAACATTTTCGTTTTTGATGTTTTATTTCATTGTATTAAAAGAAAAAGTGTTACTCTTGGTTTTCACTGTAAATCCACCAGATATCACCACCTCTCAACTCTACTTTATGCCTCCCCTATTTTCACCAACCTGAAGAAAACAGAGCTAATCAAACTAGAGACCTGCTACAATAAATCTGCTAAATTTGCTACCAATTTCCCCCACAGGTCCTACCACTGCTCTGCCTTACAACTAAATTGGCTAGAACTACCACATTATCTAAGCTACACTCAACTCCTCACTGCCCACAGGCTGGTTTACTATCCCCCAAAAAAAATAAAATAAAATGCTCAAGCAATTACGCCAACCCTACACAAACACTTGAGTACTCTGATCTTCAAATCAGTCCCTATTACAAGTATCCAAAACCAATAATGCTGCCGGTGACTCTCTTTACTCTATCTATATATCCAAAGTCTGGAACAGGATACCCTAACCAATCCCTCTGACAATACAACTCAATTTAAAAATCTACTCGGGAACTTCCTTAAAAATAAATGGCTTTGTCCTTGCATTACTCCCAACTAAATCCTCCTCCTAGGCTCAATTTACTCATACCAAACTACCCTACTTAGTAACATAATACTCCTTCTGACACATTAAGATACTGGCTTTCTCCCTCTTCTACTTTCCTACACCCTCCCCCTTTATTCTCCTTCTAAACTAACTCACATACCTTTATTTCTCAATCTCCTCACTCTCATTAGCCCTGTGTCACTATCAACTCTTACTACTCTTACAGACCATTTCCCTACCTAAGTTTATTCCTATATCCTGTCCTTTCCCATCTTTATACTGCACCGTCACTTATAGATCAAGTCCACTATCAAACAATAGACTATAAAGGTGTCTACATGCAATCTATGAACACATCAACTTATGACTAAAACTATACTATGTTAATGCATTAACATTAATCTGCTGTTTCTTATGGTTCTGTACCAAATGCCATGTATACGTAGATTGTACTTCTCTAAACGTAGCCAAGATACATTTTTCCTGTATGTTTTTAACTTTATGTGTAAATATTTCTGCAAGTAACTGTGGAGCTTTTGAAAATGCGCTCTGTCCCAGTTGGACATTCCCAGTAAACGAATGCTAAATAAATAAATAAATAAAATACTTTTAGGGGTGTGCTATCATTATTATAATTTGCAGGGATATCAGACTTACAGAGGGTTATGATTACTTTATTTTTTTTAGCATTTAGTCTCAGACCATGGTTTTGGCACCAGTCGTTTGTCATTTTTAGGCTTACTTGACGTATGTCAACATCATTTGGGGATTCAATGACTGCTACCAGCTTACAGTCACTGGCAAACTTGGTGAGCCAGATGCCTCCAGCACTGGCCTTCACTTCAGAGAAATATACAAGAGAGGTCCCAACAGTGGGGCCCTGTGGGACACCACTACTAGCAGTTTCTTATCGGAAGTGGTTTCACCTATCTAGACATGTGTTCTGTCAGTGAGCCAGTTTGCTATCCATCTGACAATACAGGGGGGTTATGCCAAACTCAGTAAGTTCATCTATGATCCCCGAGTGGAGGATTGTGAAAAGCTATGGCCAGGTCTAGATGAGTGGTGTGTACCATTTTACCCTCATCCATGCCCCTGGTGAATTTCTCGAAGACCACCAGACTGAGCAGGCATGAACTCCCCTTGACAAAGCCAAACCGGGTCTGGTCCAGTCTTTGGAGATTTCCCATTTTGTTACTGATCAGGTCCATGATAAATCTCTCCATGGCCTTGCAGACAACTGGTCAAGTTTATGGGTTAGTAGTTCCCTGGGTTAATTGATGGGCCCTCCTTATGCAGAGGGATGACCGCTGAAGTCCTCCATTCCTCTAAGACAAAGCCAGTTCGGAGGCTGTGGTTAGGAGAGGGTTTTAGTGGCCCTGACAGATTCTATCTTAAGCTATTTAAGAAGCATCCTAGAATGTTGTCAGGACCCATGGAGGCTACGTTTTTGGCTTCAGCGAGTGCATTAAGGACCTGTTCCTTCGTAATGACCAGTAGGGGGAAGGTTGCCAGTATTTCTTTGGGTGTGGTAGGAGGTGATGGAGGTTTGAAATGAACTTGGCCAGCAGGTTTGCTATAGTTTCAGGCTGGGTGTACGTGTTGCCATTTATTAATAACTCAGCACATTGCTGAGCATTTCCGCTGAGGTTACAAACATAATTAAAGAAAAGGCCTTATCTTTCACTTGGGAGGCTTTGTCTCGTACCTTGTGTTGACAGATTTGACCAGTTCTCTAATTTGTTTGTTTAGACATGTGAGCATCTTTTTGCACTGCTTTGTCTGTTCCTTCTTGGTTTTGGGGAGAATTTTTTTCCTTTTGTTGAATAGTCTACTTATGCTATGGATCCACAAGGTGGTTTATTTTTGTCAGTAATTGCAGGTTTGACTTGGACAGGTACTGCCTTCTCTATGCAGCTAAGAATGCGGTTGTATAGTGTTTTTGTATACAACTCAGAGTAGGCCTCATTGTCATCCAGATTTGGAAGAGGTTGGAAGTTTAATAAGCCGTTACTCACTTTGAGGTCAATGGCCTTAGCAAAGTTCTTAACAGGTTTGGAGATTTATGGGGTTCTACATTACTTTTAACACTAAAGGAGATTATTTTGTGGTCAAATTTTACCAGCGAGGAAATAATGTACAGAAGGGAGTAGTATCCCCCCATGTTTGCAATTACTAGGTCTAGGATATTTGCACCTCTAAGTTGGGGAGCTAACTAGTTGCTGCTGGGTGTTTCCACTCAAGTCCAAAAACCTCTGAGCAAGTGAAAATGAGTTATACATGTCTCCCAGTTTATGGAGGGGGAAGTTGAAGTCATCCATAAGTATGGTGTTAAGCTGAATGTTGAGACTACAGTAGGTTTAGGGAGGAGGTATGGTTTTCCAGACTCAAGTTAGGGGACGTCTAGCTAGCATTGATATGACTAGGGGGTTGACTTACTTAGGGTTAGATGACCATGCAGCAGCTCAAGCGAGTCATGTTGGACCAGTCTAGCACTGTACTTGCCCTTTATGAACACAGAGACACCTCCTTCCTTTGTTCTATCCCGAGCTGAAGGGTGTCGAAATATATCTAAAGCATTGTAGCCTTTGATAGCCGGGGTACTTTCCATGGTTCTAAACCATGTTTCTGTGACCGCACAATTGTCTGCATTCTCCAGGGTGAGGAGTGCTCCATGGAGTGCATTTTTTTTAATTTCAACTCCCAGTGTTGAGCTGCATTACCTTTCGATAGTTGTGACTGATTTTTGTTATGTTGGAGTGTTTAACAACTTGGCACAGCCTAAAATAAGGCACTATGAGGACAGATAAAGTTTTGCCAGTATGTGGAAAGCAAGTGGTGACAAGTGCAAACTATCTCCTGCAATGCATTGTGGTTTGTCAATCAAATCTCCCCAGGCTGACATATACTGGATCCTCTTGTTGTAACACCAGAAACTAAGTCAGCTGAAGTTAATCATTTTTTGCTGATACTGTAGCATCATCACTGGTGAAGGTAGGATGCTACTAGAGGCTATATTCATACCCACCTGGGACAGAGAGCTCCATCATGGCCTTCTTCATATATTCAAGTGAGATATGTCTTGAGTCATTTAAGCCCACACGGACTATGACAATGTCATACAGACACGTGTGCATGTGTGACCTGACAGGCCCTGGCTCCAGAAAGACAGCTCACTGTGATCTTCTCCTTGTTTGGCCTGGTAAGGGGGACATCAACTCTTTGAAGCATATCTCTAGAGACTCTTGGGATTCTTTCAAAAAAATTACCCCTGACAGGTTCAGTAAGGACCTGGAATTAGTTACTATTAATGTGGTGAAATTGTTTCCCAGTATACCACACATTGTTGGACTGGAATGGTTTCATGAACTGTTATTAGAAATTGACTATCTGGAACCCCAGCAGATGAACCTTATATTAGAATTTATGGAGACCATCTTGAGAAATAATTTTGTTTTTTTCAACGGGTAATACTATAAACAGGAGAGGGGAGTAGCAATGGGGGCAGCTTGTGCCCCCTTGTATGCAAATTGTGTTTTATACTAATGGGAAAGGAAATTTGTCTTTGAAACAGAGTGGTTTAGATATAATACATTTTACACCAGGTTCCTGAACATTTGTCTTTTTTGGCTGGGACCTGGGGATAAGCTTACTCAATTTCTGAGTTGTATTAATAGTACTACCAAAATGTAAAGTTTACATACAACTCATCTACACAGACCATTAACTACTTGGATGGTACCATCTATAAAGATTATGCCAATAACTGCTTACAATCCAACATTTTTCGAACACACACGTTTTCAAAATCTTATTTACACTCTGACAGTGGACATCCCTTTTCACAGAAGAAAGGGATAGTCAAGGGGCAGTTAACCAGAGCTTCCAGGATGTGTAGTGATGTGGTAAACTTTCAGAAACAGAATTTAGTAAAGAACTTTTTTTTTTTTTTTTTTTTTTTTAACAAAGGAAGTACCCGTGTTGGCTTATAGACAGTTTGACAGAAGAGATGGTTGGAGACTGGGAGCTGAAATGCAAGCCCTTTTTAGGTTTGGATTGTTTGCCATCTACAACCAGTGAGCAGATTGATGGAGGATTTTGGCTCAGCTTTTATCCACACGTATTCAGCTATGTCTTCAGATATAGAGAACATTATTAAAAAATACTGAGAAGTGCTTACAATCAACAAAGATACCAATAAATTTATATATAAGGAGCCTAGATTTATTAGAAGAGACTTGAATCTGAAGGAGATGTTTGAGATGGGAGATTGTGTTGATTTGAGGCTGAACAACAGGAAACTTGGTACATTTAGGTGTGGGTTTTGCAATCAATGCACACTCATGGCCGACCAGGAGAGTATTTATTTGGCAGCAAGGGACGTTTTATTGAAGATTTTTTGCATTTTTTTCATCGAAGCATCATTGTGTTTATCCTGAACAGTCATGGTGGTTTGTCTCTGCTCTTCTGTTGCTGAAATTGCTGCATATCTGCAAGCCAAACTCCACTCGCGTGACCTGCATGCAAAAAGTACAGTTGTGTACACTTACCAAAAATGTAGATGTTAGAGTGTATTCACTGTTGCAGTCATTACATTTGGGTTATCTGCTTGCAGGTAGCCCTCAGTCGGCCTGATTATCAAAGTCTTGGGTCTTGTGTCAGTTGCTGTCTCATCTTCCATGACGTCAGGGGTATAAAGCATGCAGCCAACGTCATTACATCAGTTTTTCTTGCCCCAGATGTCAGGTGCCCCCATAATGGGAAGCAATTATATACAAGGTTACACCTCCAACAAAAAGCAAATACACCAGAACGCTTTAAACATAGTAAACAGGAATAGAGGTATAGTCAATAGAAGTCAGGGGGCTGGAGGGATGGTAACCAGGACTGCAACAGTGAATACACTCTAACATCTACATTTATGGTAAGTGTACACAACTGTACTATGTTCTTCATGTTTCACTGTTGCAGTCATAACATTTGGATAGATTCCCAAAGCTAAGGAAGGGAGGAGGTAATTAGCATTAGGACAAGCTACAAGGCCCTGCAAGACTGCAGTGGCAAGACCAGCTCTGGATTTTGAAAACATTGGCAAGTGGTAATGCTTGGTGAAAGTATCTACAGAACTCCAGGTAGCAGCTTCTAGGATATCTCTGGTAGGGACACCTCTGAGAAAGGCTGTAGAGGTAGATGCAGTCCTGGTGGAATGTGGTCTTGCAGGTTTTCCATGGTGCTTATAGCAGAAATGAATGCAGTGGCCTATCCACTTAGAAATGGTTTGCTTTGAAATGGCCTTCCCCTCTGCCCCTGCAGCAAATGCGACCAGCAGCTGTTCAGAGTTCCTGAGAGGCTTAGTCCTGTCCAAGTAAAATCTAAGTTGTCTGTGCACATCCAAGGAGTGCAGTATTCGTTCCCCTTTGTCCTGCGGATTAGAAAAGAAGGTTGGCAAATGAATGGACTGATTAAGGGCCAGATTGGATACCACATTGGGCATAAAAAAGGAATTGGTCCTGAGGGACACCCTGTCTGCATGAAAGATGATGAAAGGCTCCACTGCCATGAGGGCCTGTAATTCAGACATCCTTCTTGCTGAAGTGATGGCTAGAAGGAAGGCTGTTTTCCAAGAAAGGAATTTCAACTCTGCATTTGCAGCTGGCTCAAAGGGAGGTAGATGGAGCTTTTCCAATACAAAGTTAAGGTCCCAGGCGGGAGTAGGGGGTCTCCTGGGTGGTCTTACGTTTTTGGCCCCTCTGAAGAATTGCTTCAACAGTGGATGAGAGAAGAGGGATGGCACTGTATTATAATGAGCTGAAATGGAAGAGGCATGAATTTTGATGGAAGAAAAGGAAAGGCCCATGTGAAGCATCTCAGTTAAGTATTGAAGAATGTGCGGTAAAATTGGGCACTGTTGTGTCCATCCCCGAAGTTTGGCTCAAGGAACAGAATCTTTTCCATTTTTCAGCATAAGATTTTCTAGTACTAGGCCCCCTTGCCTCCAGAATGACATCCATCACTTGCTTACTGAGGCATGGTAACGGAGAGATCATGTAATTAGCCAGGCTGCAAGGTTCAGGGTTTGAAGCTGTGGGTGTAGAATCTGGCCCTCCTGCTGGGACCGCAGGGCAGGGGTCTAAGGCAGGTGCCATGGTTCCAGAAGTGACACAATGCGCAGGAGGGGGTACCAGTGTTGGCGTGGCCAGTCTGGTGCAATACGTATTGCCCTTGGTTTGTCTTGTTTGATCTTTAGTACCACTTTGGAGAGGAGAGGCTGAGGGGGAAGGCATAAACTGATAGGTTTTTCCAGGTGAAGGACAGGGCATCCACTTTCAAAGCTTCTGTGGGGAGTCCTTGTGCAGAATTTGTCCAATTGGTAGTTCTGAGGGGAGGCAAACAGGTCTATCTCTGGGCTCCCCCATTTGTTTAAATGTCTTTGGTTCCAGTTTCCACTCCTGTGGGTCCATGAGATTTCTGCTTAGGTAGTCTGCCAGTGTATTTAGCTTGCCTGGCAGGAATTGAGCTTGTAGGTGCACTTGGTAGCTCAAGGCTGTGTTCCACAGAGCCATGGCTAGTCTGCAGAGAAGGTATGAGTGGGTTCCCCCTGCTTATGTACCGCATAACACTGGTGTTGTCCATCTTTACCAACAATTGTCCTGGAAGAATGTGGTCCTTGAAGGCTGTCAGAGCATTCTGTACAGCTAACATTTCTTTTTGATTGATATGCAGGTGCATTTGACTCTGGTTCCATTTGCCCTGAATGCACTGCCCTGCCAAGTGAGCCCCCCATGCACAGTCTGATGCTTCTGTTGTTAGGGTTTGGGTGGCAGGGGGTAGAGTGAATGGCAGTCCTTGTTGTGGTGGCAGGCCTCTGCCCACCAAAGGAACTCTGTCTTTAAGCAAGGGATGATAGGAATCATTTATTCTAGGTCCTGAGAATGTTGACATCATAGGCTTTTTAGATACCATTGTAGTTTCCTCATATGCAGCCTTGCATATGGAATTAGTTGAATGCAAAAGGCCATGAACCCCAGGGCTTGCAGTATTTTCCTTGCAGATAGCTGGGTCTTTGTGGCCAGTAGTTTGAAGTAGGCTGTCAAATGAACTTGTTTCTCTGGCGTGAAGTAGGCCATCTGGGAAGTTGTATTCAAGCTTGCTCCCAGGAATACAATTTGTTGGCAGGGTACTAGATGGGATTTCTTTTCGTTTATGGTGTACCCCAGAGAAGTTAGTAATTTCTTTACAAATGCCAGATGATTTAATAGTATGTCCTGGCTTTCTGCCTGAATTCGACAATCGTCCAGATATGGGTATATATGAATATTTCTTTGCCTGCAAAATGCAATGACTGCAGCTAGGCACATTGTGGATACCCTGGGAGCAGTAGATGAGCCAAAGGGCAGTCCAGAGAACTTATAGTACATGTAGCCTGCTCTGAAGTGTAGGTATCTTCTGCAAGATTCCCTTATTAGGATGTGCAGGTAGGCTTCCTTTAAATCCAGTGTTGCCAACCAGGCATTTTTGCCTAGCATGGGAAGCAGCTGATGAGTTAGCAGTTTGAATTTTGGGATTACCAAAAAAGTGTTTAGGATAGACAGGTCCAGGATAGGACACCAGAAATTGTCTTTTTTGGGTACCAGGAAAGGTCTTGAGTAAAAATCTTGCCCCCACTCCTCTTCTGGGACAGGTTGAATAGCCCTGATGCTTAGAAGAGACAGAACCTGCTTTTGAGCCTCTGCCAACTGATTTGGGGGTAGGTCTGGCCAACCGTTTGGGGTTGGTAAGGAGTGGAAGTGGAATCTGTATCTTTGGGAAACTATATTTAAAACCCATTTGTCTTGGGTAATGAATTCCCAGTTCTTTTGCATGCAGGGCTATCCTTCCCCCTAAAGGAACAGTCAGTTGAGCAGGGCTTGGAAGGTTTAAAGTTAAGTCATTGTGACAGTTTACCATAGGGGGTTTTCTTACTACTCCCAGCTTTGGAAGTGGGAGCCCCCCACTGCTTAAGCCTGTGAGTACATTGAGACTGAAGCCTGGGTGGTCTGCTGGTTCTGGGTTTGAACTGAGATGGCCTGGAAGAGGCAGGAAAGGATTAATTCTTAAAAGGCCAGTGCCTACTAAATCTGGGAGGCTGTACTTGCGGGAAATCTTTAACAGTTTGCATAGACTTAGCTTTTTCCTCCATCTTTTTAAGTACTTCTGCTTTGTTGCCAAACAGGCAGTCTTGGTTTAAGGCAGAATCCAATAATTTAGCTTTAACATGATCTGGCAAAGATTACTCCTTAAGCCAAGCATGCCTTCTAAATACAGACCAAGTGACAGCAGCCCTGCAAGATGCCTCTAATGAATCAAAACCACATTGCAAAGTATGTTTTCCAACTTGTTCAGCAGAATGCATTAAATCCTGTAATTCTTTATTTTCAGCACAGTCAGGAATCAACATCATTTTCTGTTTACGCAATCCAATAATATGCTGCTGATGCTTTAACATATAAAAATAGAAGTTATGTTCTTACCATAACGTTCCATGTTAGTTGTCTTCTTCTCGCCTTCTTCTTGCTGGATGGGTTCGGAGCCGACCTCGGCTCCGACTCGGCCACTCTAAAAGCTCGAGAGTTGGTTCCACTGGCTCGAGGCTCCCCCTATATCCCACAATGCTAGGCGTGAGTTACCTCAGATCTCGTTTGTAAGCTAGGCCCAGCCTATAATAGTAATAGAATAACTAGTAACAAAGTCCACCTCTATAAACAAGGGAGAAGAGAAGGGTGACCTACATCCTGATCCAGGAAATATGCACAGCAGAGCATATACCTAAAGTACAGAGGTGGTAGAAAGAGAAGTCACAATCAAAATTCCTCTAGGTCTTTCCAGGCCAGGGGGAAGGAGGGTGGGACGCAAGAAGAAGGCGAGAAGAAGACAACTAACATGGAACGTTATGGTAAGAACATAACTTCTATATGTTAAGTTGTCTATCTCGCCTTCATTCTTGCTGGATGGGACCGCGTCCCTAGCACCTTGTCCCGGGTGGCCTAACGGAACAGACTCTTGAGAACAGTGGAACCAAAGTTAGCTCTATGTCTAGAGGCTAAATCCAGCTTATAATGAGAAATGAAAGTGTGAGGAGTAGCCCAAGTAGCCGCTGCACAAATGGTGTCAATAGGCAGTCTATCTTGGAAAGCTATAGAAGTAGCCAAAGCTCTGGTAGAATGGGCTTTAGGTTTGCTAGGCAGCTCTTGGTGTCTAATTTCATAAACAAGGAGATCAGAGATGTTAGCCATCTGGATAATGATACCTTTGAAACTGAAAGTCCCTTTCTGCCTTCT